>NW_005187593.1:137916-161290 GCF_000239375.1 Pundamilia nyererei
CTGCACGGTTCACCCTGACCTGCAGAACTTCTAACATAGTTTTATTGCACTTGGACGGTTTTCACCCTCTTCAGTTTGAAGCACCAGTAGAAAATGATCCTGTATTATTACACCAAAAGCTACCCAGCAGTAGACAAATTAAAAACATCTCTACCTACACCATGAAAGTCCCAATATAATGGATATGATTCTACTTAAAGTACCTCAAAGAAATCTACTTAATTTTATTATTATTTATTATTTTCTTCCTACTTTCGCCAAGTGCTTTCTCATACTGGGTCATGATATCTGAACGAGGAGTTGTCTCTGTATTATTGTAGGGTCTTTACCTTACAACACAAAACGCCTTGATGCAAACAATAAGTTATCGATCACAATAATAATCCTCCTTTCTAACATTTAAACCTTTCCTATTCAATGTGACCCTAAAATTTTGACTGAACCTATAAACTCATCAGCAAAGTGTTGCTGATGTCATGGACACAGGCTGTTTTCCCCACACACCTCTATAATACAGAAGCTTTTGGGCATAAGAATGCAGGTTTAAAGCACGCACATCTTTTATGCTCATGACTTTGCAAGTTTAGCAAAGGAAGAAAAGCTGTAAAATTATCAGTCAATATAAAATTATATTTTTGCCCAGTGCCCGTCCTTAGTAGCTTCCAGTGGAGATATCAAACTTTAATTTTGGACGTCACTTCTAAAAACGTGGAAAAATCTCATTCCAGTTCTAACACCACCTACTCTTCCTCTCTTCTTCCTTTCCTTTTCACTTTTCACTCATTTTTCCCCTTCACCATCTCTCCTCTTTTTTCTGAACACATCACTCTTCTTCAGTCCTCCTCCTCCTCCTTCCTCTCTCTCGCTCTGCTTTGTCATTGTGCACATCACCTTCACTTCTCTCATACCTCCCCCTCTAATCTTCCTCCATTCTCCTCCCACTGCTTCGCTCCTCCTCTCCCTCACGCTGCTGTCATCCTCTGCCCCCCTCCTCCTCCTCATTTCTCATCCTCCCCTCTTGTCTCATCTCCTTATTTCCAGCCTCCTCCTCCTCTTCCTGTAGAGGTGGGTTGTCGGCGTTGCCACGACAACGGCACAGCGGGAGCATCGGCAGCTCATCCAGTAATTGTATTGGTGGAGAATCTGCGTGTTGTGTGTGTGTGTGAGGAGCGTGTTTCAGCAACTTTACAGTAAATGCAGTTAATTAGACAGACACCCCATCACCCTATGTGGGATGACAGTGTGAATGTGGACACAAAGTCATACACATATACCGTCTTCAATACACAGCCCACACACTGAGGATGATGTAATTCGCCAAATGTTTTCTAAATACGGATCCTTTGCATCCACCGAGGGATCAACAGTTACTACAGCAGGAACTGTTTATGTAGTTTTTTCACTATTCCAGTGATTAAGGTGGGAAGAAGATATGATTCTCGAGGTGGGTGGTACGGATGATGTACAAGCCTACAATGGTTAATTTTCCTCCATAGCTGCAGTCATTTAACCAGTTTCTGAAAATCACTGTGTGGCCACAGAGGCGAGTCGTGCCTGTGCAACACTGCTCATGATCAAAGCTAAAGTGAGAACAAAAGTAATAGGCACAAAAATAAAAAGGCAGCTGCAAGTGGGAGGAATCGGGCTTAACATCTTCGGACTCCAGAAGATGTTGTGATTACGTGGGAGAAGCTGGTTAACAAAAGAGACAACTGCACCAGTGTGGGTTTACTCTGAAGTCAGTTTCTTTGCACAGACTGAGTATAATTGGAGAGAAATCCAAATGTAAAGGTTTACTTTTACTGAGAGCAACCACTTATTAGATTGTGTAGAAAAATGAATAAATATGCTTCATTTATTTAACTAATTGTGCCAATCCTAAATGTTAAGATTTTCCAGTCATGTCATAAGCCTTTTATACAGTGATGTTCTGTAAGGGGTTATCTTGTGAAAGGCCAGAAGCTGAAAATGTCACATCACTGTCTAGATTAGATGTGAATACTGTATATAAGACATAACAGATTGTTTTTGTACAACAAACAGGTACTGGCCATAATCCAAGGTTAGTTTGCACCTCAGACATGGATTAACTTGCAGAAAGACCAAAGTTAAACTTACTTATATATTGATTGCTTACTTTAAAATCATCACACTGAATCCTGTAAAGGGGATGTGAATATTTTTATGAGAATGCCACTTCTGTGGTGAATTTTTATATATTGTTTATTATGTAGATCAGGGGTGGGGGAACTCAAGGCCTCAAGGGCCGGTGTCCTGCAGGTTTTAGATGTGTCCTTGATGCAACACAGCTGATTTATATGGCTGCAGGACACTGACCCTTGAGGCCTTGAGTTCCCTCACCCGCGATGTAGATGATGTATTTTAGGTTTACTTTGCATTTTTGTAAGGTTTACACTTTGTATGGATGCTAACCTGACCAGGTTTCCCTTTATAATAAATGGACTTTCTGGTTAAATAGAAGTATTAACAACAAAGAAAGCTCATTTTACTGTAGGTCATTGAAGAATTCAGCTGATGTTTTGTTGTTGTGACTATTTACAGTTAAAAAATACAGAAATACCCCACTATGACTGAGTGTGCCCACACTTTTGACTGGTACTATGGTATTTTTATAGTTGACTTGCCATTAGACTCCAGTCACTAACTAAATTCACTGTGAGCTACTGTAAAATTACCTGTATGTCTGCAGTGCTATATTACAGTGCTAAAAGAATGAAAAGCTGTTCACATTGTTCAGATGAAGCTACAGGCAGAACTTCAAACATCTCAGTGGCTCCACTCACCTGTAGCCAAAAATTCGATGGAACCAGCGCACTTTTTTCCCCCTCCTTCTCCTTCCTGCCTTTGCGTGGGTTTCAATATTTATCATTATTATGCTGAAAGGTTTTCTCACTTACTCTGTAGCTAATGCTTTCCAAGATAACAGAGAAAAACATCCCAGTGCAGACTGAATCACCCAGAAGTTGTTTCCTTACACACTCACAGCACGGCTCGGGTAATTATGCCAATCAACGTGACGGGTAAGAGAGACCTGACACCAGACATCTGAGCTCTGTACTATGTGACAATGACCGTGTGTGTGTGTGTGTGTGTGTGTGTGTGTGTGACAGGCAGGATGTGTGCGTTTTGATCGAGTTACTATTAAGTTATGATGTAACCACAAACAGCCAAAGTAGAGGAGATAAAGTTCATGAAGCAAATTAATGTAGTGAATTTAAATTTCTTACAAAGACGCACCAGCGAGAGTGAGAGCAGTGGTATCCGATGAACTATGACACTGGATCCTCTGCTCTCCTTTAGCCTCTGCCTCTTTTTTCTACATCAACAAACTTTCAAGGACATAGATGAGGATAACCAGCACCAGAGTGTCTTCAGAAAGTAATTCAAAGCAAACCAATCAGTCAAGCATCACATTAAAGTATTTGCGCGTCATACATTTTTCTCTACCCCTTTCTGTTGGACTTGTTTATGCTCTTTATCTTCTCACTGTCCCCTAACCCCCAGCTGGTCACAGCAGATGGCTGCCCCGCCCTAAGTTTGTTAAGATGGAGTTTTAACAGATCTCTTCCTGTTAGAATTGAGTGCTTCCTTCCCACTACCGCCAAACACTTACTCATGAGGTTCAGCTTACTTGCGGTTTGCATTACGCGAGTCATCCATCCTCACATGCACAGACAACAACACAGACAACAGAAAAGGATAATACAACCTAATGAAGAGGCAAATAAAGAATTCACACAGCATTATGGAAGATAACAAAACCATGATTTGTTTATCTGATCGGTAGCTGCTGGACTAAAAGCCTTAAGAAACTGAAAATTCACTGTGCAAAGGTTGCTGCCAAATGAAAAAGAAAAAAACAAATCTGACCAGCCAGTTTGTAACTGTGTGTAACAGAGAGACTGGGTTCAGCTCCAGCTCTCCGCTCAACCTCCACTCAGACCATTTAATACTTTGAGTTAGTATCTTTTTATTTCTTTTGAGTAATCGCCTTTCTTTAAACCTAACCCCGGTCTTATATACTACAAGCGGAAACTTTTTCAGACTTTATCCTTCTCTCTGTGCACCTTGGATTAGTAAAGGTTGTGCCAGAAACCTCTATTCTGTCTAAGATTTTACAAGAGCAGCTAGCTTTAAAGTCAGACCTTCTACCAAAATGTCTGTAGCTGCTGTCTTTCTATTACATGTACTTCACTTTAAAGCCACACAATCACAATAAACAACTCATCTAAAGTTTACTTTACTTCATCGTCTTTTCAGTAAAGCCTGCTCTAAGGATAAGCAATCAAGGTTTCCCTTTTTTATCCATTGCACCACTTCTGCAAACAAAACAAAACAAAAAAAAGAACAGATAAAATCGGTAATTCTGACAGCATAAGTGTTTTTTTTTCACAGGACTGCTAATATTTCAAAATAACCAATATATCATTTAACGATATAGGCAAAAAGTTGTTGGAAGGGTGTTTAAACACTTTTCTTTTCTCTTATTTTCCTGCCTGTCTCCTTTCCCTCCTTACTGCCCTCACAGGTGAATCTTCTCTATTTTTGGAACATTACATAAGAGGTAACCTGGCAAGGGCAACTTGAGAAACACATGCAGACACACAAATGCATGAGCTCATGCTTAGATATGCACGTGCACACACACACACACACACACACACATCACTCTCATAAAGAAAGGAGAGTTGAGCTGAGTGTTCGTGCAGCTCAGAGTTAGACCGATGTGGGGATTTAAAGGCCAAGAAGACCAACCTGCTTTATTTTTATACTGACAGAACTTAACTCTTGAGAGTGCAGGTTAAAAAGAAAAGTTCAGAAACGTCTTTAAAAGATCAACAAAAAAAATACGAGTAATGCTAATTAAATTAATCCATGTTATGCAACAATATAACACAAAATATCCAAACTGAAATGCCAAAAAAAAGGCTTCACTGAAAGGTCGACTCTCACTCTGTGTGTGTGCAGCAGGCTTTTGTAAGTTTAACATTGCATCACAGCTGCTTTTCTAAACTATCTGTGATGTCAAAAACCAAACCTCCCCAAACAAACACACTGAAGTCTGGCTCCACAAAATCTGCACAACTGCACAAATCAAATCTGATGGGTATTGCTCATCATTTACTACAATTTTGCCATCGAGTCAGGTACTTACTGAAAGCTTTGTGAATTTACAGTGAATTTCCTTGAACTAGAATTAAAATGTAAAAACAGCTAAATAAATGTATAAATCAAGGCGGACATGGTGGGAAACATGAGGTAGAGAACTGAGCAGAGATTAACATGTGTTAATCTCACAAATTGGGACGCAATCAATGCATTATTGGATCAGATATCATTCGGATCTCGACTCAGACAGCTCGATCGGGCATTAGTGACAACAAGCCGATCCATTTAATTCAATCCTATGAACTGGCTGCTAGCAAGAAGCCAACAGCTTCATATTTGCCACGCCGACAGCTTTTCTTTGTAGCTGCAAAAAATAAGAAATCAATGTTTTTCTGCTCATAACTGCAGCTTCGTAAAACAAAAAAGGAAAAGAAGAGAAGCTGTTTTTTTTAACTTGTTATATCTAAATGTTTGATGTAAGTGGTGATGGGTGTCCATATGAAAAGTCTCTCCTGAGTCTCTCCTGCAGGTTATTTATTCTAATGGTAATGCTAGCAACACTTGTCTTATCCACTGATTGGCGATCAGTCATTTTTTCTATAATTATGTTGTTCCAGAAACAATCCCATCAGGAAAAAGTTTGGATCCAACAAGTTCCCTTCTTCCAGCGACCATTCTGATCACTTCCAAAACCTTTTCCTTAGGTGGCTAAGTTTAAAAGTGAGTTTTTCCTTCCCACTGTCGCCAAGTGCTTGCTCATATGGGGTTGTTTTATTGTTGGGGTTTGTAGGGTCTTTACCTCACAATATAAAGTGCATTGAGCCAACTTTTGTTTTGATTTGGTGCAAGATCAATATAACTGAGCTGAACTGAACTGAAAAGGCAAACACTGGTCCCCGAAAGCCCACAGCCTCCATTGCAGGATGCCTGTAGGTACTGACAAAGATGTGTAGAGGCCCAGGAGACTTGAGATGTTTGGAAAAACTTGCATAAGGTGTCACAGCAGACTGAGTGAGGCCTGACACAAATCCAACTATGAGCAACTTCAGTCCTGAGAGCTGCATAGCAAAAATGAGTGTCCTATTCTGGAAATACCATTGGGTCATTCCATGAAATATCAGTGAGTGTCCTACCATCAGAAAGACTTTAACCCTTTTACATGGCGTGATGCATAAACAATTCTTCACAATGAAGCTCAAAATATCCAACAGTGGAGTAACAATGAGCAAAAGTGGCATTCTGTATGGCACAGAGACGCTGCAGAATGCCAATGAAGCAAACACCAATTGTGTCTTTTCGCAACTTGTCAAACTGCCAGTGTTTACAGTAACTTCATCACTTTTACTGTCATCACTTGGTTTTTATTATAAACCCCCAACAAAGAGGTGAAACTCATCATAAACGGGTACACAATGATCTGTGTGAACATGCTTCGCGTTACAGGCTTAATGTGCGCACAAATACACAAGGATGTAAAAACATAATTTAAACTGAGCTCAAACACTGACAGTTAAGGACATCTCAATCCTGCCAGCCTGCCCTTCATTCACTATCTAACAAATGCCTGCTCTATTCTGCTGTCGCTCCACTTCTGTTTCTTTATCTCTCTCCTTTCAATCTCATCCCAATTTTCCTCCCATTATTCTCTCCTCCACTCTCTGCCTCTATGTGGGTCACTGTGAAAAGCTCGTACATTGCCTCTGGTGACACAGCATGCCTAGCTCGTGTGCACGTATGTGTGACAGAGACACACAAATGAAGGCCTCAGGTAAAGGCGTCCGACAGATTAAAGTTGATCACCACATGCAAGCATGCAAGATGAACTCGAGGATTCAAACAATTTAGACCATTACAAAAAAGAAAAACAAAAAAACAACCCTGTCTGGTACTCTATGGAAGGTTTCTGCCTCCATAACAACTCTACAGTAGGTGAATTTAGCTGTAATAAGCAATAGCTGCAGGCTAATGGTGTCTGCTAGGCTTCACCTCCACTAAGTGGAGTCATTCAGCTGGATCTATTTTGCTGTATTTGTGCTGTTGGCGTTTTCTGAAGGACTTGCTATGTGGTGCAGGAGGTTTATTCTTTAGTTTTGGAGAGTTAAATTCATGTCCTTTATCCTTCTGCTACTTTGCGCCAATTAGCTGATCGTCCAATAGCTGTGCAACCCATAAAGTTTATGAATGCCATGTGCTAGCAAGCTAGCCCACATTAGCCAATAACTCAGCACTCTGCGCTCTCATCCAAATAAGACTACTTCTACACCAAGAAAAACAACATGGCAGCTGCTAACACACTCATGAGTCATGTTACTGTGGATACATCTATCTTTTAAATGCAGTCAACGAATTTGAATCCAAAAATCAGTGCACTCTTTGGATGGTATTGTAGTATAATTGACCCCCAATGCAAGCTAGGATTTTACTTTGAAAATGTTAAACTAATATTACAAGCCCCATCCATGCAAAACTGTTTACATAGAGCCAAGCACACGGTCAGGACCTAGAGTCACCTGTGTAAGCACTCACTCCTCACACATAGCAGTTACAGCACCTAATCAGACACAACTTTAAGTCTTAATATGTCTTAAATGAGTAATTATATAAAATGTACTTCCTGGAAAAAGAAACCCAAAATGGTTTTGTGTCTGGCTGTAAACATGTTTTTTTCTGCCATAAAGTTGGGCAATCTAAAAGTTGACTGTCTTTTGGAGTCAGCCTTGAATGGCCACTGGAGGAACTGCATTATTTGGCACTTTCTTTTTCTTTTTTTTTAGCTAGAAGTCTGACTACTTAGAGTAATCTGGTGTAGTGTTTTGGTTTCTGTGTAGGGCTGGGCGATATGGCCTAAAATCCATATCACGGTATAATTTGAAGCATGTGCGGTAACGATATATATCGCGATATATTCTTTTCTTCTGTATATTTTACGCACTATGAGGAACACTTGAAATCCTTTAATATTCTCAAAAATCAACAATGTTCCTTATGTATGAATTCTGGTTGTGCTTACTGACCTCGAACCAATTTTATGTGATACACAGCACGCAGAAATCTGTCAAAAAATGTTTTAGACTTTGGTAAGCTATGAAGCCGCACCACTTGATGGATTGGCGGAGCATTACGGCTGCCGTAGCCAGGAGCCTCACGGAGTAATCTGGGTCCAAACGTCTGCTTTAGGTCACAAAGTCAAACGAACACTGCGGCATCACTGAGAGTTACAAACTGTTTAAATTCTTTCATCTTTAATAAAATGATCAGTGTTGCTGCTTTACCAGGTGTAACAATTCAGTTGAACATCCAGGCATCCATAAAAACAGAATTTATTAAATTCAACAGAGTTAGAAGTTAGCAGGAAGTTAGCTCGCTAGTTTCCACCTAAACATGATATAGCATGTTCTGACTGAGAGATTTCTGAAAAAATAAAAACGTACAGCTCTGCTACCACTTCCAACATAAATGAAGACAGAAAATTAAACACCAATGACATTTGTAGGGTTACAGAAGTTGGAATAGGTCGTATATAATGATTTCCTACGTAGGGCTGTGCGATATGACCAAAATCTCATATCCCGATATAAGAATTCTATCGTCCGATAATGATATAAATCACAAAAATGTAACATTTTCTGAAAATTCTGTGAATCTCGGGCAGTTCGACTTGCGGGAAGTGTTTCCAGCTGCACGTCGTGTACCTGGAGTCGAGTGTTTTAACAGATGCATGAAACTATACATTTTTAGACATAAGTTGCAAAGGCCGCCGTTTTCTTTGTGAGTATTTGTTACACGGCGTGCTGCAGGGAAAAGCCTGTTCTAACATTTGAGTCTAAGGTTTATTTTTTAGCACCTGGCGGCTCTTTTTTACTTCTCATCCCTAAATAATCTGCTCTTTCACGTGATTCAGTTTATTTTGAAAAGTCTCAACAGGATCTTGAGCTTTATTGTGAAAGGTTTGTGGAACATAAACAAGCAGACACGCGATGGTGTTACCGTCGTTGTTGCTAACCACAACGCATAAAAACAGGCGCTTGTCCGTCCGCAGTGTGGTTATATTAAATATAAGAGAAAGAGAGAACTTAATATAGCCACTACAGTGACCATCAAAACGATGAAAAAATATTGCCGTAAATAGTTTATTTTGCGACACCACAAAACAAACGATAGCGTAAAATGAAACAATAGACGTTTTTATTTCGTCATCCGATATATATCGTTATATTGAACAGCCCTAGTCCTATGTGATCACTAGCAAACAGCTATGTTAGCATAACATTAGCACAGTAAAGCCGGAGGAAGAACGCTAACTTATTTCCACTCAATAAAAGTTAACGTGAGGGATTCTGGTGGTTAGGGACAAATGCAATTGCATAGCAGGATGCTATAAACGGACCAAACTTCAGTCAGGAGAACAACTGAGATAATCCATCCACAATACGAGGTTAGTCATTAATATACTGCAACAACATGGGAACAGAGCAGCTACGAGAGAATTCAGCATTAATGAATCAATGGCACGGAAGTGGAGGAAGCGCAGTTTTCGGCTTTCCCCATATTCCAAAACTGCTTCGTCTCTTTGCTATGACTGTCACCCGGCATAATTTGCAGATGATGTTGTTTGCAGCCGCTGCAATGCTTTCGACCAAAACAGGCGCAGCTTGATGACACCATCAACATGCGCTATCGCAGTAGAGGGGTATAGTCAAAATCTCTACTGTTGGCCAAATTTATATCGTTTCTACCGTATACCGTTTATACCGCCCACCCCTATTTCTGTGCTACAATAAAATAAAAAAAATAAAAAATCATACACATTCAAAAATGAAATTAAAAGTCCTCCCAAAAAAAAAAAAAAAGATTTCATAGGTAACCATGTTTACTATCACCCACAACTCAATTGCTCACAGTAAAGTTAAAGAAAAAAAGAAAAGAAAAGTTAAACTCAGATAGCGCCCACTCTGCACAGCTAAACGTTATTTCCACTGAAGTCCCTACAAGTCCCACAGTTTCATCGATATTCAATGATCGCTGGTCTCGACACCACTTCCAGTCTCTTCCTGTGTGTAAGGATGTTCAGATATCTCAGATTTCAGAATAATGATGCACCGTAAAGCTGAAAAATCTACCTGTCAGTGCTAACTTAATGCTAATGCAGCTCTATTATTTACCTCAAACCTCTCTGACATTTCTGAACTACAATGTCTAATAGCCAAAATACTAAAAATATACTGGTGTTACTCTCAGCTAATATTAGTTGATCCATCTTCCTGGCAGGTTTATAGGTTTAGCTCAGATAATGTAACTAACACTCAACACATTGTGTATAGACACCAGGGCTGAAGCTGCCATTTCATCTTCGGTTGTGCGCTGCTTCTGCTGTGTGCAGACATGATGAAAGGCTGTATTCAGACCAACAAAATGGCATAAAGCCTCCTCATTTATTTCAGTGTTGCTGCTGCCTTGGCACAGCGAGAGGTGCTGAAGCAGAGGGATCAAGCAAAAAGAAAAACTCAGGGTCATCCAATTAGAAACTCAGTGCAAAATATTTGTGCACTAAAACAGCAATTAAATACATGTAAGGGCATGTTCCTGCTAAATAACAGTTTACTTTGCAGTCACTGAGGTGGCTGAAAAATCACTGCTTCAAAATCCCCTGAATCGCTGCAGTGTTGTGGCATCGAAGAAGCTACCAACGCACCAGTCTCATATTTGCATCAGATATCGGTACAATAGTGACTCAGAAAGCTAGACCGGGTGGCATGACAGCATTCAACAAGTCTATATTGTTCTGTGTTACTCTATAGGCTCAAAATGTGGTCATAAATATTTTGTACTTGTAAAAAAGATTTGTATGTGTAAAAAAGATTTGTGTGTGCGTAAAAAAGATTTGTGTGTGCGTAAAAAAGATTTGTGTGTGCGTAAAAAAGATTTGTGTGTGGACTTAGAAAAAAAACCCTGCAAGTTACAAGTACGGATTTTGACCCTATTTTTCTTCCTTTCATCTGATTGGTCAATGTCATGTCAATCACAAATGTAACAATCCGATTTTTTTGAACTGCAGGTCCTTGAAGGGTGATACAGTTTGAAGCTGGAGGATCGCTATATAAATATCCGATAGCAGCTAGGTCCCCTAACTTTCAGTAGCTGTTGAAAGGAAAAAGTTGTGGTATATCAGTGGTTAGAAATAACATTATTACTTTAGGATTAGTTTAACACAAAGTCAGGGCTGACCCAGGACCATTGCTGTGAGTCACAGTGCGCAGCATAAAAGTCCTTTCACATCGGATGCAGGATGTGCTACTAATGCTAACTGCTAACTAAAAGCAAAGGATCCAGAATTTGTTGCGCTGGCTGCTGGGCTCTGTGGGTTTTTGCAGCAGCTCTACCTGTACTAGATGCACCTGCTCCTTGTCTTTTCTATCTCTGACTTTATGTCCTCTACAAATGTTCAATAAAAACATCTATGCTAATTCATAACGAAGAAAGCTTTGTAATGAAGACTGTCATTTCCAAAACACTGGCCGCCCCCAACCCGCGGTCCGCAGCGCTGTTGAAAAGGCTGTGGAAGTCCCTGTATTAAACACGTAGACCTGTGACACAAAAATCACCAAACTCGGACGACCACAGACTGTTTTCCTTCGTGGTGATGAAGGAAAACGCTGGGTTGGCATGAAAAGGGCATTTATTCCCTTCAAAGACCTGCAGTTCAAAAAAAGCGCCCCTCGACAGCCAAACCCATCTGTTCTCTGATTGGATTGTTACATTTGTGATTGACATGACATTGACCAATCAGATGAAAGGAAAAAAAATAGGGTCAAAATCCGTACTTGTAACTTGCAGGGTTTTTTTTTTCTAAGTCCACACACAAATCTTTTTTACACATACAAATCTTTTTTACAAGTACAAAATATTTATGACCACATTTTGAGCCCATATTACTCAGCCATGCATCAGCAGCAGTGCACAGGTTACTAGAGTGATAGATAGCATAGCACAGAAGAAGCTAAAAGCAAAGCTCAGCAGTTTGGAGGTATTTCACGCTTCCCACACAGCCAGTTCTGGTTGGTTGTTTGCAGGTGATTTTGAGTTTTTAAAAAAAACTGCACGCGAAGTAAGATGACACCGCTGAAAAGGTCAGTCAATGAAGCTTTCCATGTCAGCTTCTCTGCCTCTGGCATGTTCTGTTTAACACTTATGGTATCATAAGGCGTGTTTGCAATTACTGATATGAGGAAATGTTCACACAGCAAAGAACAGAGAAAGGAGAAACCAAAATGCCCACCAATGGCAGCAAAGCATAAAAAAAACTTGCATAGTGAGCTGAAATGAAACAAGTGCAAATAAATTTGCTGAATAAAAAATGTGGGTTTTTTTATTAATAGTTTTTGTTTTAGTTCTTTCAGAGGCATTACTATGCTCTATGATTTTGCCTTGGAAATAATAAAAAAGAAGGATTACATTAAAGGCCCTGCCTGAAAACAGTGGATTGCTCTCACTATGCTGGGAGAAGAGAGAGAAGTTACCCGATGTGAGGGCGTTCAGATATTTTAGGATCGTCTCCTGGAAAGGTGGATCCCACAGTAGACCAGCAAACTCAGAGTAATTGGCAGTTATGCACATGTTATACAAGACTGCTGAGAGAACTGAGCTGGAAAGTGAAGCTTTCAATTTATGGTCCAACCTTCACTGATGGTCATGAGCCGTGCGTGATGAGTGAAAGAGGGAGATCGCAAATATAAGCAGTCACGGGCGGCGGACTTCAAGTGGATGTCAAAGAAGTGTAACAGGAATGACTACTCAGGTGTCAGGTCTCCATCCGTCCGTGTTTGCAACACAGTATAATCTAGACTGTAAAGCCATTTCGGGTTGTTCAGGGATTTGAACATGATGCAATTTTCTTTTGAGGTTTTCTAGGTACGCCTAATGAGAGGAGATCCCAGGGGTAGATGTTGGAGGAATTATATATCTCATCTGGGCTGGGAACTCCTTGGGATGCCCCAGGAGGAAGTGGAAAGTGTTGCTGGATTACCCTTGTTAGCCTGCTGACAGCCCAACCTGACTTTGGAAGGACAGATGGATGGATTACAGCTTATTCAATTAATACTTTCACTGGAATGATGCTGTGTATCAGCAGATACTCAAAGCCAAGCTAATGGTATTAGGTTTAGAACTGAAAAAGTTATATTGGTGTGTCCCCAAAGCCCACAACTCAATCTTGAGCTACCATAAAACAGGAAAACTGAAGCAGATAGCGAGCTATGTAAAATCGACAACAATATGCAGCTTCTTATTTCAGTCTCAGTCTGACCCTTTGCACATAAAAATACACACAAAAACACACAGGAACGTGACTGCACACATACACCAGCCGACAATAGCAGGAAGAAATCAACACACAAGAAACACACCTACACTCAGGGTCAGATTAACACTGTAGCATATACTTGTGTGGTTACTTACTGTCAAACAACACACAACAATTACTTCTCTGCACACACTCCACAATAATCACACACAAACATTTCCTTTACTCTCCATGCCTTAGCCGGTCTGGTGTGTCCGTGTGTGTGTGTGTGTGTGTGTGTGTGTGTGTGTGTGTGTGTGTGTGTGTGTGTACATGTGTGCAAAGCGGGGTGAAGTGTGTGGTTGTCATAGAAACCCCACTCAGACTTCCTTCCCAGTTTTATCTGAGCATGCAGCATTCCTCTCTGTGTCTGTCTGCCTTCCTCTCCGTCTGTCTGTTTGTCTGTGCCTCCACCGTGCGTTACATCGCTCCCCGCAAATCCCTTTCAGCACTCGGCAGCAGCTGAGAAACGCTAAAGGCAAACGTAGCTGCAGATAACTTGCTCAGGTGTGTAGTTGCCAAGCAGTGGAAGAAAAGGAGCCACCAGACTGAGTGATTTCACCCAGCTGTCACTCCGCCCCGCTGAGCTGCACTGATTATCTGCCAAATGAAACGCATGGTGCACCTGTGGACCGTGATTGCCATGAATCAGCCCTGTTGGCACAGAATGGCACACTCATTCCAGGATCAGATTGCACAATGTTCGGGATCTGGATTGTGACAGAGCATGCCCTGGACCAGTCAAACCAGACAGATTCTGACATGGTAGTTTGGCTATCAGGGCCTCTTGAGATGTCCCAGATTCACAACTGGTTCATTTAAACAACGAGACACCAGGGTTTTCCCTCCTTTTGTACTGCAGCTATATTCCATGGCAGATATTTTTTCACAGCATGTCACAACAGGAAAATAACAGGTGTAACTAATAACATTAAAAACAACTGGATTCTATAGACCAGCTTAAAGTGGGCGTCACAATTATGTCCCTGAAGTTGCCATGCACATTTTTTGTAGCAGAAAAACAGGAAATGAGTGAAAGAAAACTAGTTTTGTGCTTTGATCATCAGAACAGAATCGTAAATAACTTCAGTGTCACTCATTTAGATGCCCTTGAAGCAAAACTGAAGGTTGCAAGCAGTTAAAAAGGACACACTGAGGGAAACAGTTCAGAATTGGAGTGACTTTCATCAGATTTAGCCTGGTGAGAAATCTTCGGCACACATAAGTCGTGTCGTTAATAAAGAGAAATTAGCAACGGCAGAAACTACAGTAGACTTTTTCACATTACTGTGTTAGCAGAAGTAGCTCGTAGGTAACATCTCCAATGCTGCTCAGCATTAATGCAGCATTTAGTGAATAAACAGTGCAGATTTGGGATTTACCCAAAGCTATAGCTTTACCCCACATCTGCACAGATAACTGACAACTGCAGCACGGACATGTCTGTGCATGAAAAACAACGAGTTCACACCCTGACTTCTGGAGTCTTTTACAGTAATGCGTGGTTGTGAAGCAGCTACACTGATCCATGATGATCTCAGAGGGAAAGAAAACAGGAGGATATGCTGGTGTGATTTTTAAACAAGGGCATAACGCGACTTTGCACTTCTTAAGCCTCGCTGCTTAAACGTCACTCAGCAGGGGGGGCAATGTGTGATCTTTATTATTATATTAAGATTAAATAATATAATATAAAGGCAAACTTACATAAGCTTTCATTAAGATATCGTCTGTGTTTACATGGGGAAAAAAATTGTTTCGTCTGATTAAAACTTGGATTAAACTGTTCACTGTTTAAATGGACCAAAGTAACCTGATCATGACGCTGAAGAACAAATTGTGTTTTCTGTCTTTTAATCGTTGCCTTGCTGCCACAGATTTTACTTTCCTCCTGCTCTTTTGATCGAATGAGTGTGATTTGGCAAGAATCTTTTGATGACCTTATTTTTATAAAGTATATGCTTCATATAAATAAGCTGTGAACCCAGTTACTTGTGTCCATATAAACATGTTTATTGTTACGTAGTGACTAAAAAAAAAAAAAACATCTTAAAGTAGAGGTACCACAATCCCAGATCAAATTATTGAATAGTTATTATTATTGAAAAAAAACTCGGTTCTTTGTCTTTGGGCCCTTTCCACAAGTTATACAAAAATAAGCTACAGCAGAGCTGTCACTTTCTGCCGTAAAATGTGTCATCACCATTTATAAGCACACACAAAAAAAATGAGCTATTTTGTCAAGAAGGTTTCGAGGTCAAAGTATTGTTCAAGCTGCCTCACTGGCATAGATTTGTTGGAAACAGAAAATGTGTTTCAGCTGTGATTTTCCTGCTGTGACAACTCACAGGTCTGTTGGGTAAAACAGGTGCCCAACAAGTGATTATTAAATTTCAGAGTGATGCACTTGCAGTCCAGAGTCCTGATTCCTACTCAGGTCCTTTAACACTTTAATTCCTAATCTGACCCAATAATTACATTTACCTTTATCTGCACAGAACACTTTATTTTATACTGAAGATCTTGGTTCTGCTCAAAAAGTGGAGAAAAAAAAGAAATGAAACTCCTTTTTGATTACCATTTCCTGTCTGTTGGCAGACTGACTCTAATAGAAGTAAGATAGTAACAAATAAGATGAAAAAAAAAAGTAACCTGTGAATGTAGACAGTTAATAGCAGGTTGATGCATCTCAAGTACTGTATGCTGAATTTTGCTAATGAGAAAGTTGCTTTGGTGAGATTCACACACCCACAGATGGAAAATTTAGCTGTCATAACAGAACAACTGTCATGCACATCCTTCAAAATACAAACAAAGTGACCCTGACTGAAACAATTCAGGAGTTTAGTGGTTTTAATTAAAGTGACCAAGTATGGGATTTAGGGGGCATAATTTAGGGGAATACAGGAAAATCTGAGTTATACTGAAAGGAAAACTTGAAGGGGTCTCTGTGCTGGACAAACTATATAACAACACCATGTATAAATCACCCAAAAGCAAGTTTTTATTAGCTCATTAAGTTTCTGATAATAAAAATAAAAAAAGATACCATTGGCCAATAATCATTTCAGCTTTAGTGTTTGTTTCCCTGTATCACAACCTTTAAAGAGCGTTTTACCTCACACACTGGGACAAGCTACCCAGTCTCATCAGTCAGACATGTGATTAATAGTACCATTACATGTTTTCTTTAAACTGAGCAAATATACATTTTGACAGACATAAACTATTTTTACTGCAGCAACAAAGTCATTCCCAATAGGCTATTAGCTGAAATCTTGGTATCTCTCCCTATGGTGTGCAGCAGAGGAAACTGTTCAAGAGGAGAACAAAAGAAGTAGTGACAGGCCTATTTAAAAAAAAAAAAAATAATCTACAGCAGATGACCAGTATCTGAAAGTTTTGTCCTTCTATATATCTATTGTTCACTGAAGCGTTCATTCTTAAGGAAGAGAAACTGGATGAAAAGGCTGAGGTATGTCAGATTACAGAAAAACTGGGCTGAAAATCAGTAGCAACAGGTCTGATTGAGTGATGAATCAAAACTTGAAGTTTCTGGTCATCACTGTGTACGGAGGAGATCAGGGGAGAGATATAAGAGTGTCTACAGCCATCTGTGAAACACGGTGAAGGCTTGGTGATGGGGATTGTGGTTCGCCCAGTGCTGTTGGTGGTTTTCAGAATTGGTGGAATTACAAACGCAGAAAAGTGGCAACATATTTAGATTCACCACGCAAAACCATCTGGAAGGGATCAGATTGGAAACAGCTTAAGTTTTCAGCATGACAATGATCCCAAACACTCTGCCAATGCAGTAAAAACATACCTGGATAGAAAAACACACTCCCCAGAGCTCAGAATCTTCAAGAAGACTGAAGAATTATTCCTGAAGAATACTTAATAAAGAAATTACAGAAGAGCTAAGAAAGTTGCTATGTTAAAGAATAAACATGGTCATACCAAAAATGTAGAACCTGTTGGAACTGTAAAAGCTGTTTTTGCCTTATAAACTGCATTCCCATGATTCATTGCACGTCTGAATAAATCACTGCACCAGTTTTGAGAGGTGAATTTAGCACCGTACTGCACTTTTGTCATACTACTATCTCTCCTCATGAGCTGTTCATGTATTGACTCATGTATTGAAGCTGGGGTATTTCTTATCTATTTGAATATCTATTATATATTTAATTGCAGTCTACTTTCTCTTCTCCGTGTGTCTCTGACAGGGAGTGGGTGTGTGAGAGCAGCTGCAGTCGGGTACACCATCAACTCTTATTAGATCACTGTCTTCACACATACACAGTAAAACACACAAAGTTAACAAGCAGGCACTTCTGGCCAACAACGCTGTTCTGTAAACGCCACAGCAGTGTGGGGACCAAGAAATACACACACACACACACTCAAAAATACACAGCACACAGTTACACACAGAGATAATGAGGCGTGCTACAAAAAAACTGCATGTGCGAAAATACATGCAAAGCAAACAGTTTCATAGAAGAAGCAGATGTTGAAACGGCACAAGCATGCTAGCTAGGGAGCAGATATGTACTTTAAAGACAAAGGATTCATTAAGTCTTATCTAATCAAGTTTATCAAGTCTGAAATTCTGTATTTATATGGCTTCAAATGGGTTTGTACTACTGGTAAAGAGAAAGGAGAAATCTAATCACATGTAACTCTGATAACCAAACTTTTGCACATCCCGACTTTTTAAATGCTCAAGGTTAATTCTTGAAAAATGAGCAGAAGATAAAAGAAGACCAGCTGGGAGGAAAAGATGACAATAGTTGCAAATTTTTTTAAATAATTTATGATATTAAATCATCATAAAATGTAACTGATGATGCTGAGGTCATGTAAAACACTGACGTCACATTTTTATTGTGTGTTTTGTCCATGTCTGTGTCCGGTTATGAGGCTGGATACAGGAAGCCTGACTCTTTTCCCTCTGACCTTCCTCCCTCTATTTATAAGCATCGCCTCTCTCTCCCTCTCTCACAATGACACGCATGTCAATTTTACCCTCTCCATTATGTGTGCCCTTTTTCAATCCTTTTGTCTTTGCACCAATTCACATATTCTACAAGACTTGTGTATTTTTTCCAGCCTGCACTTTCAAGGCTTTCATCAACACTTATCATACTGCAACACTGGAAAGCCAATTAACTTTCACTGCCAAGCTAAAGAATTTAGCTCCAAAGTCAGAATAATTGTCTTGTTTTGTTTTGTTTTGTTCCCTGGAGTTCCTGAGCCTCTGCGTCCCTGAATACAGCAACCACTACACTCCACGCTGATAGATCTCAATCCGCCGGTGACTTCCTGGGATAAAAATGAAACAAAGTCTGCTTCAAAGTGCTCGCAAGGGTTTAAAGACTATTTTATAATGGTCTGAGGAAAAGGCTGTTCAACTTTATTACAATAATGCAATTTCTTTCTTATGGTCTGAGAAATGGCCTAAAATCTGGTTGGTGTTAATCTGCTTCCCTGGCACATCTGTAAAAGCAGAGTACCAAATTGGGGAAATATTATGAAAACGTTTCCAATGACTTTAAGACAGAACACACGTGATGTTCTCTGGCAAAGGTGAAGTTCTGATTACGCATGCTTTCCCTTCACTTCACCCTTACGCTGGCCTACATTATTTCTCCGCTGGGGGTGTGAGAGAGTGAGAGGGAGGACAAGTCGGATTAGAGAGGAAAGGGAGGAGAAAGTGAGTGTGAAGTGGAGAGAGGCTGGAGATGAGAGACAGGACAAGAGGACACATGGAGAGAGAAGTGAAAGGGATGAAGTGTGAGAGAAGAGAGAGAAGGAGTGAAGGAGAGAGCATCTGTGGGCGGTCTTGGCTTTGCCCAAAGGCCTTGGCTTCTCTCCTCCTCCTCCTCCTCACGATCAACATCTCTCCTTCACACATTACCTCTCTCTCCTACCCCACCGCAACCTCATCCACCTCTCAGCGCACGGCGTTACTCCATCCTCTCTCCTATTTATTTTGTGAAATCACTTGCACTTTTTGTTTTGAATGCACATCAGATTCAATCTTTTTGATGGTTTCTTGAAAATATGCATCTAAATGAATTCTCATTGGCTGGACAATTGCCAGTGTTACTCTTATGAGGAGAAAAGCTCTGCTTCATTAACCTCTCAACACTGATCTATGACTTTTGGCAGCAGGAGCCAAAACCAAACAGTGAATGCAAGCTTAATTAGCATTTATATTTACTGGACTCCAAACTGACACCGTGTCAAAGAAGTCACTGGCAGGGCTGGAATTGGTTTTAACAACGCCTATGATGACTACAGCAGGTAATGGGCTGGTACATTAACAGACCTTTTCTGCTCTAACTGAATACTGAAAGCCACGTTCATCCATCCACACAGTATTTTTAATTACCACCAGAGAAGCTTTTAATGTGAATTCAAGATTATTTATTTGTTGCCAAATCACAACAACAGTCATCATAAGGCACTTTATATTGTAAGGTATAGACCCTACAATAATACAGAGAACACTCCAGCAATCAGATGACCCCCTATGAACAAGCACTTGGCAACAGCAGGAAGGAAAAACTCCCATTTAACAGGAAGAAACCTCCAGCAGAACCAGGCTCAGAGAGTGGCAACCATATACTGTGACCGGTTGGGGTGAGGGGTCGTTTAACCATCTCACCCAATGGACTTCAGGAGCTGGAGATCGAACCACCCACTTTGGTGACCTTTCAAACAAGATGGCTAACAAGGAGAGTGTGTTCCTCAAAGGCTGTTTGAGGTTCTCCAACTGGTCTTCAGGCCTGTTTGACTGAGGTCCAAGTAACATATCTAGCCAGAATATTTTTATTCTAAAATCTGAGTAGAGGAAATATCAAAATGCACAAAATTTACATTTTTACTGTACTACTGGTATTTTTGAGCTGCTTCAGCCAGCAGCATCTCTCTCTCTTTGTTCAGCAGAGTCAGCAGTGTATCTTTTCCAAAAACTCCCACTCAGAAAACCCACTCTGTTTCTATAAGTGGGAAGGATAGAAAGAAAGTGAGAGCACTTCTTATTGTCTGTGAACTAGCTACTAACAGTCATAGTGGTGGAGTGTCAACTCAACATACTGCTGAAACACACACAGATACAGAGAGTGGTCTCTTACTCATTGGCTTGGAAAAAGCAGAGATTTTCTGGATTTCCCAGTAAGAGCGAAAGAGGAAATAGGATTTTATTAATGTCAAAAATGTAGAGGGCATACCACACGAGGGCTTCCAAAAGTGTTAAAGCTTCATGCCCTAAAGACCCACAAATACGCTGAAATTATGAGTACTTTCAAGAGGCAGGTGGTCCAAATCACACCAAGTCTGTTCTGTGAGTGACACAAAGTGAACTGAGGTGGATTGCAAACATGGCTTATGAAACAACATTAACCACAAAACACATTTTTAATGAGCGACATGCTGTATTTGTTTCACTTATGTACCAAACAAGGCAGGGTATGAATGCTGTACTCAATACATGAAGTCAATACCACATAAACACCCTGCAGGTGAAGCCGTTCACTGCCAATTTCTGAGAACGCGGTGAAATAAATAAACTATGATATTGATTTCACATAACAAAAAACAAAATGAACAATTTTGTCACATATTAGATCACACAGTGATCACACTTCTTTAAAAACACCATGACAGGGCAATGACTGGATTTCTCACTTGTCACTCAGGTTGCACATTTATCATACCAACTATTTCTAAAGCAAAGTGCTGAGAGTCAGCTTTATACGAGACAGCATGTTTGGGCAGGTTCGAAAAACGGAGTTGTAGAAACTTGGAGAATGTCAGCTCTTCCAAAGGCGTGTTCAGACTGAATGCAAAGCTAACTTTAAACAGGACGCATGCACACAAAGTCAATGGGACACGCAAATTGATGTAAATAAGTAAAACCATGTCTGCTCAGGTTAATAGCACAGCTTTCTAAACAGAGCAGTAGGGAAGAAAAAAGCAGCAGAACTAGGAACAACTGGCCTTACTGGGATTTTTTTTTTTTTTTTTAAATCAGTCTGTCTGCACTGTAACACAAACAACCACACACGGCACTAGATGGATATCGAACTGGGAAAGCACCTCAACATAACTGAGTCATACAAGTGAAGAGTGGTTTTGTTTAAAATTACCATACTGATGACCAATTGTAAAGTAAAAGAAAAAAATCACCCCAAATCAAAAAAAAGATTTCTAAAAATGTCTTTGTGTACTTACTGGAAGACAAGAGTATTTAATTCTGTTTTTTCAGCAGCCTATAATAGGACACCAAAATACATGAGTAAGGTAAAAATTATATTTGTTTTTAATTGCTTTTGTGTAAAGTTAAATAAAGTAACATTATGAGGCAAAAATGTGGGTGTAAAAAAAAAGAAAAGAGAAGAAAAGAAAAGATCCCATCTCCTGCTCCACACACCACTCATGAACGAGACCCGAAGAGCAGCAACTCCGGGAATGGGCAAGGCACGCTCTCAGACTTGGAAGTGAAAACTCAATCCAAATCATCCCGAGGCCACCAAAGCAGAGAGCCTGTGCTACTTGGCTGTGCTGAGAAATTGTCCCTGTAAAAGCTGTAAACAGAATCGATGTCAAAGGGCAGGACCCACCAGGAGTGAGTCTGACTCATTTTTGCAGTGTGAACTAAGTAATCACTACGATTACACAGACTGCAACTGGCCAGCTACCCCATACTCCTGTAGCAACCCCCACATGGAAACCCCATGGGACACGACTGCATGCCCTCTCCAGGTTTACCAAACGACATGTAGAGTGTTTGGACGAACTCCTACGCAACCTCAAGGATGTTTTTTTTTCTAGGCTAGATTAAAATAACTAAATAAATAACATATTGTTTTATTTCAATAGCAACATGATATCAAACAAAAAACATTCTAATCATGTTTGTTATGTCACGTCATGTTTGAAACAACATTTTGGTGCCAATTTTCCACTCTGCTGGAATCATATGCCTCCAATATAACAACATTCTTTCAACAATGGTGGGTTTTTTGGCATTTGCAAATTGCAAAATAATTAACAACTGATACCCGATTCACCTGAGGTGGAGCTCCTAAATACTCTGTAACAATAACCTACACAGGCCCCCACAGAAAACTGATAAGGAATCAATAACAAAGTCGATGAAGAAGAAGCAAAACTAATAATGAAACTGGAAAAATGTTCAATCTTATCTATAGACATATTTTAACATAATTTCTGCAAACAGCAGCCAGTCATACACAGATCTGAGCAGCAGTGATGACACTAGGTATATCCTACTCTGCAATCAATTAATAAATGTCATGAAGAGCCAGAACCTGAGTGATACGACCCTCTCCTCACCCGGGCTCCCTCTCTCACTCACATCTTCCCCTGACACCTACATAATTACACAGTCTGTCAGTGAGCCTGTATGTGCGTGCCTGTGTGTTACATGTGTGTGAGAGCGAGCATGTAATGTGGGGGTGGCACCAGATTCACACTGTGCATCTGTATCTGACCTTTAACGCTTAGAATAGACACGCACAGAGAAAGATGGCAAAGAGTACAAGAATCAGAGAAAGAAACAAAGAAGAAAAGAACGAACAAACACGGGAAAACTGGGAACATTTCTGCTGCACTTCACAGTAAAGTGGGAGATTCACAAAAAGGTAGATGCACTGTCTCTGTAATGTCAGGCTACATCTGCCTAATAAAATTAATCATTTACTAATAACTCTAATCTAACCTGAGCAATTAGCAAACACAGAGGGAAACACACACACACACAGAACGAGAGAGTGAGATAAAGAAGCTGTCTCACTAATTATAGTGTGTCTGTGCAGCTGAGGTCTGCTGGGTATTGTGTGTGTGTGTTTTCGTGTGTGTGTGTGTGTGTGT
>NW_005187593.1:161541-171043 GCF_000239375.1 Pundamilia nyererei
AGCAAGCTTTGACTTTAAATGAGGACTCCTCTTTCTGAGTGCTGGGAGATGATCAGTGCTCGGTAATCCTACCTGCACACACACACACACACACACACACACAC
Organism: Pundamilia nyererei; assembly: GCF_000239375.1. NCBI lineage: Eukaryota > Metazoa > Chordata > Actinopteri > Cichliformes > Cichlidae > Pundamilia > Pundamilia nyererei. Next base: position 161,646 of record NW_005187593.1, read on the forward strand.
ACACACGCAAAAAAACCACAAATACAAGACTCTTCCAAAAGGTTTTTTAATCCATGTAGGATGTACGTGTTTGCGGTCATGGCAGAGTGCGTAACAGGAAGCGGTGTGCACACCCTAAAGGTCCAGAATTACAAAAAGAAAAGCACGCCTGGCGGCATGTGAACCAGACAGAGTAAAGCATAAATCCCCTTCCCGAGCATCGGCCCCTGATGGAGCAGCTGGCTGTGGGCTTCACCAAATTAGTCAGCACAGGCATTTGGCAGCAGAGCCGCAGATCTCTCTCATCCATCAAAACCTCTGAGATACCTCTGAAAGATGATTAGGCCAGACAATAAAGCAATGAAAATAAATCAAAAAAATGAAATGCCCTTTTGTCGGTTCTTTAGCCGAGCAATCTAGCCGGCAGAAAATGCCTGTGAGTAAACCCTAGATACTGAAAGCTATTCCAGGATTTACAGCCATGCAGAAAATATAAACTATCCAATTTCTTTTTGGAAAAAGTAGTAAAAATAGTATGGAAAAAAAGACTGATGAAAGTATGGTATTAGAAGAATACCATATATACTTATATTCATGTATCTACACAAAAATGTGCCAACTGAATATTTTCTTCATTGACCACTTAGGCCGCTTAGATAATCTTCCAAAACTGATTTTAAGGAACCCAGCGTTTCCACAGATTTAGACATAGCAGAGATAGTCCAGGTTCTACTTGATGTCTCGACAGATGAACCAGTTCTCCACCAATGATGGCTTCTGGATTGAGTGGACTACTGACACCAGTAGTCCACTCAATCCAATGTGAATCTGGGCAAGCCAGTAAGTGCGTAAAATGAAGCAGGAAGGGCTGGGACTAGCAAAACTTTCAAAATAAGAGCGAGGAGCTTGTGCACAAGGAAATTAATTGTGAATGCCGTCATTCCAACTCTCCACTGACCGGGTCTAAGTGTAACCATGTTATATTAGAGATATTAAAAATACAAAGTCTAGCTGGAATTTTCAGCTGCAACCTTCAAATCAACGTAGGAGGAAAAAAAACAATAGTGTGAGGAAGGGAACAACCTTGAGGAACAACACAACAAAAAATAAAGGCAGATTCAGACATTATGTACATACCACGTAATCAGGGAGATGGGGAACACCAGGGAAGACAGCTGAACACAATCAGACCAACGAGACAAGGGGAAGCAAAACTAGCATCATGACACCCTTTAATACAGCCAGAGCTGAAGTCACCACAGCTGTGCATGTGTTACATTAGTGCATGTTACACCTCCTTTGTTTTAAAAACAGACCATTTTTATATATTCTTTATATACTTTATATCATATTCTTATAATAGATGTTTCTGTATTGTTTTGGTTTTCCATTGGGTTCTCACGGGTTGTAATTTTACTTTATTTTCTCCTAAGTTTATCATTGTCATTCACAAAAAACAAGATAAATAATTTGTGTATGTGCAAACCTATTAGGTGATATGACAGGAGTGAGACACAGAGGAAGAAAGGCCGGAGTTGCAGTGATGGAGTCTGTGTCACCTCAGCAGTGAACTCCACAGGTTCATTATCAAGACAGATGGGCTTGTTGGAAGAGAGAGAGGAGGTGCTACTTTCAAAGTACAATTACATACCAGGGAAACATGGCTATATATAGCCCTCTGTATTGATGTACTGTAGTACTCAAATTGACTTTACTCACTCTTGGTAATGCTTACTTTTCTACCTCGGTTTCGACAACTGACAGAAACACTGCAACGTAGCAGGGTATCTCAGTCGACTGTCAGTGGACTATCACGTAAACCTGTTCGCCCATCAGCTTAAAATAAATAAATCAATTAAAGAAATGGGGACACTGCTATCAAAAGATGGTGTTCTTTGGGTGTAATATAGCTGTATGTCGCGGTTGAAGTGGGTGGCCAAAAGAACAAAAAAACAAAAGCGGAAGTATGATGGCCCACATGCACTTATCATGCTGCAGACATGACAGTTCTCTATGACAAGTTAGAGGTTTGCAAAGTTTTCATGGCATGTTTAGTTTAGGCTCACCACTCTTGGCACTTCGACTGAGGAAAAAGAAGGAAAAAAAAAACTAAACTATAAGGAAAACTTAAAAAAAACAAAACATGAACATGAACATAATAGCAAAAAACTGATCATCGCCAAGTGATTGCAAGGTGGTAATATGCAATTTGATATGACAAATCAAGACAATCAAACTTATATCCAGGCAAACAGGAAAGCTGAGAAACACGCCAACCAGAAATCTTCCAGCTCACCTCCTGGGTCATAAAATACCTTTTACTGACAAAATTAAGGTTTCTGCATCAAGGTTAATAAGGTGCGGCCTATTTCACAACACTCACTAACAGCTAAACAGCTTGTAATTCGAGTCAGTCAGCTGTCTATGCAACTAATCGTTCAACCAGCAGTCTATCCACATTCATACATGGTTGGTATGTAGATGTATGCTAATCCATCCTGAGCACCTTTGGTTGTTTTAAATGGTGAATGCCAACAGTGCAAACAAACCAGTTTTAGTGTAAATTTAGTAATAAGTTGATAGATCAAAGCAAGACCTCGGCTGTCATAATTAATTCATTAGCTAGTCAAAAGCAATCAGTGTCACAAACATAAAAGCCCAGCAGCTACAACTGTCATGGCCTGTTAAGTGTTTTGATGACAAAATGGGTTGAGTGATGAAAATGATTTTCTCTTTATTTCCATCCAACATTAGTGAAAAAGAAATTTATTCACACAAATTTACTTAAAAATAAAGGACTCTGAGTGCTTTTCTCTACAGTATGTTAATCATTGTGTGCATTTCATCTAAGAAAAGTGAGATAAGTGTGTAGACTGCAAGTTATTTTTGAAGGTGGACATTAGGTGTAATTACCTGCATATCTATGTACCAATAAGTCTTGATGCATGCTCAATCATCCAGGTAATCACAGAAAATTGATTCCGCTTGTATCTCACTGAACGTACTTTATCCAGATGAATGTAATCATCTTTCTGGTATCTACCTATAGGTATTTAAAATAATCTATTAAAGCCATAGACAGATCATGTAAAACAGATAAACAACAAAGAATGGTCTAAAAAAGAGAAAATATTTGAAAATGTCTTGTTGGTACCAGAGGTCTGAAAAGTTTAGAGTGCTTTAAGCTGATGGGAAGGCAACAACAACCACTCGCTACAACCAAGGTATGCAGAAGAGCATCTCTGAATGCACAATATGTCAAACTGAAGTAGATGGGCTACAGCAGCAGAAGGCCACCAGAGTACCACCCCTATGAGCTAAGAACAGGAAGTTGAGGCTAAGGTTTCACATGGGTTTACCAAACTGGACAAATGTTGAATCGATTAGCCTTGTATTAACAGTTCTTGCTGCTGGTGGTGGTATAGTGGTGCGGGGGACAGTTTCTGCACATTTCTGGCCCCTCAGTACCATTTCAACCCCACATGTCTTAATGCATATCATGTCAAACTTTGAAGCAGATGGGCTACACTGGATGCTTACAGGCTTACCAAAATGAAAATGATGTCATGAAAGCAGGGATCCATCCTGCCTTGTATCAGTGGTTCAGGCTGGTTGTGGTGCTCCAATGATGTGGGGGACATTTTCTAGTCTTTGGGACTCTTATTACCAACTAAGCATTCATTAAAAACCACAATGTACCTGAAATTTGTTGCTGACCATATCCATTCCTTCATGAGCACAGTGTGCCCATTTTCTAATGGCTCCTTCCAGCAGGATAGCACATCATGTCACAAAGCTCAAATCATCTGAAACTGATTTTTTGAACCTGACAATGAGTTCACTGTACTCTAATTTCCACCACAATCACCAGATCTCAATCCAAAACGTGCATGGGCAAATCTGCAGCAATTTTGCGATGCTATCATGTCGATATGGAGCAAATGCTAGGAAAGTTTCCATTAACTTGTTGATTCAATGCCATGAAGTATTAAGGCAGTCTTTATGGAAAAGGGGTTTCAAACCTTATACTAACAGCTACCTAAGGAAGTTTAAGTATGTCAAAACACATTTTCAGAAACTGAAGGTGTAATTTATGGTGGTTATTTCTTGACAAAATGTACAAGCAGGTCCAACGCTGTGCCTCTCTACATCTGTGGAATGTAAACAGACAGCTACACTACATAAATTACATAAAGTGGCACGGAAGAGAGGTTGGGAAAGCTGTCCTCTTCTTTTATTTTAAATCACATCAGACTTTCATTCCATTGCAGCGAATTCAGTGTATTTAGGAGTCATTCTGCTTGCATTGATGTGGTCAGCCATCACCAGTCAGTTTTCAGACCTGCCTTTGTTGATTTACTTACCATGTTGTTGCTTTTTTGCTCATTATACTGTATTATCATCAGGCCACTTTCTGTGGCCATAAAGGACACAATTTCTTCTACTACATCATTTGCGGCATGATAGATGAGAGACAACTTCTCTAATGATCAGTGTGGGTAGTCATTTTTAAAAAATAGCAGGTCACAACAGGCTACACACGTCTCACTAACTGTCGCAGAAAACTCCTGTCACAATCACCTAGTGAGGGAAGGAAGTTAATTGACTAATCTTGCAACACGTCATGGTTTCTCTTCTCTAGTACACTAAGAAGATCTACTTCCCTTTTTTTCGTCTGTTTCGCCTTTTGCCCTCTTTTTTTCAGCCCCGTTTCCAAGTGGGAAAAGCCTCTTACAGCCAGGCAGACGACTAATAAGGAGCGGCTCCTGTCAGCCAATCCCCCTTAATGCCTCGGCACACTGCATTATGGGCAAAATAACCCCCAACACACACACACATAGAGACACCCAGTCACTCTCAAACACTCCTGAAAAGGCTAGGAAAAGAGAGCGAGATAAGCCAGAAATCCCACTGTTCCAAAAAAAGATGTCATCACTCTTCTTCTTCCTCTTAGCAAGAAAATGATTGATATGCATAAGCACACACAAACACACCACCAGACAACTAGAACAGCATTGCTCAGTGAAGGTAGCGAAGGTTGTACCAACACCTCCGAATAACACCGTCTATAATATGTATAGAAATAAAAGGAGACTGAGTCAGTGAGCAGAGAAACCCTACACATCACGATGAATAACATACACTAACATAAACACACTCATTATTCTGGAAAATGAAGCAGAATCCCTTCGGCACAGAATTTGTGCTGAAGAAAAATTTATAAATAAATTATTTCAGGCTATTTCTACTTCAAATACTCCAATTACGCTCTTCTAGCCCCTCCCACTTTCTGCTCAATCTTTCTGTTTGCGAGTAGCAGCCAATCAGGAGAGAGATGGCTAAAAAAGAAAGAATATTGTTGGGTTCTTGCTTGATATTATTGAGTTTTGGCTCCTATTTTGACTTTGTGGTTAGTCTGGCGATGAGGGTTTTTTTGTTTTTTTAAATAATATTATTGAGTTTGGATTCTTGATGTAATGATATCATTATAGTCTCACAAGCATTTCCCTATCTCTCCCCCCTTTATCTTGTGAAGGTGCCTTTGACTCTTCCTTGACTTCTGTGCTCAATCTGTATGAACAGCCTAACCTTTGATGTAGTCCATCCACAGGTTAGGCTAACACCATTACCAGTATACCAGTACCAGTATACAAAATTATCTTATTGTGCTTGTGTTGCTCTGTAGCTCTCATCAAACGAGAAGTTTGGGTGTTTGAGTTCAATTTTGTTTTCCATTGCAAAACATCGAATTCTCCATGCCGCCATGGTCACACATTTGGTAAAAGCTCACGGTTTTCAAAATAAAGTAACACCAACTCCATTTTGACTTTCCTGACCAACTTTTAGATGAGACTGGTTTAATCTTACAAAAATCCTATATGGTCTTCTGTTTTTTTGAATTATCTCGTCTACCTTACAGCTTACTCTCCCTCCTCCTCTGCTTCCTAACAAGAGGAGAAATCATAAATATGCATGTATATCTGTTCATCCGTTGTGAGGATGAGAGGAGAGAGGGAAAATTGTGTCACTAAGCCTTGTATTTCATCAACAATTGGTGCTGTGATCGTCTGCTTAAAAATGCATGAGTGTCTTTAAGCTGCCTGGACTCTGAGCCAAATGTTCCACTGAATTTAACACAGACTGCACTACAAAACCAGCTCCTACACTGGTTGTATAGAACATCCGGGATTAGGTCTTTCTTGCTTTACGCTATAGAGCAGTGATTTCAAACCTTTATTGTTAGGCTAACCCACACAGGCCTATCAGATGAGCTCTGTTCTCGTTCCTGATTTTTTTTTTTTGTTAAATAGATGTGTTCATTTGGTTTCATCCTAAACTATTTCACATGGATCAAGATCAGTCTGGCAAACTTTGGATGCAGATCCTGGATATTTATACTCCCATCTCAGGCTGTCCCTAGCATCCTCTTCTGTCACACCAACCCTTCTATGGGAAAACAGCATTTGCCTCAGTTGAGCTCTACCTTTTACTAAACACTTTCCTGCTGACTTTATGTCTTCAAGTACCAGTTCCAAGTCTTACTGAGTACAACATAATGTTTATTTTGCAGGTCAAGGTTACCACTTGTGATCATAATGACAATAAACAGGAATATGCTTTACCAGAGATGACTAATGGGCTACAAGCCAATAAGCATGCAGCGTTCATTGGCTTCTCAGATCTACCTCTCGCTGATGATGTCTACTTTCCAAAAGTTACAATGGAGATGTCTTCAAAAGCAGTCGACATCACAGTGGCTACCGTTGTTTTACATTTCTTTATTTATTTCTTATTGATCTTGTCTGTCATTCACTTTAGCCATGAGATGTAACGCAGAAGGAGAAGTGTGCTGTATTAGCAAACACGGACATATATATTACATATAAAATAATAGGTCCTTCTGCTGTTACACCCACATAGCACTTGCTGAGACCATTTCACTAAAACTAAAAATGGAAACCTCAGGAGAGTCAAAGGCTCACTAACGTCAGAAGCACTCATACAGTGTGGATCATGTAAGAGTAATTTCGAGTTCATTTTCTGCACAAAAATGGTTCATGCACCATACTCCAGAATTTTTAGCAATCATTCAGAATAGAAACTGATCTAAAAGTGAAGGTCAACCCAAAAGCATCATCTCCTTTGGATGTTTTGATACGTATAGTAATTATAGTTTTATAGTTTTTCTTCTTACTGTCCACACGCCATATTTTGAGAACCATTACTAAACCAACACTAAAGTGAAAAACCAGCCAAACAGGCCGACATTTTTCCAGAGTAACACACTAAAGCGTCACCAAAACATAAATTTTTGATGTCTGATCGTCTCTCAGTGAGACTTGTAGGTAGATAAATTAAGGACATAACAGCAAAATTAACAACATCTACATTCCTGTCAAAATTTGACAAAACAGTTTTCCTTTTCCTGAATGCATTAAATTGTAAAAATGTCATTACAAATTATGTGTGCCCATGTGTTTTGTAGCTTATTAAATGCCGCCCTTACTGCATGCAAGGTATTTCTTCTGTTTTGGCCTTTCCCATTTAATTTCCCCAGAGAAAGCCAATGCTATTGAACTGCACTGGGATGTATTGCTCTGTTTTACAATTACTGTAAGTAGAATGACATTAAAGGTTTCTAACTCATAAATATCTCTTTCCTTTAGGCAGTTTCAGGCTGCTGACCGTGTGCATCGTCCATAGAAAACAACTGCAGACACAAAAATCTGAAAGTTAAAAATTCACAAGTGCCTTCAGGAGCTCCGGGGTAAGTACATTTGGAAAATCAAACATGCTTTTTCTACTGCAAACTCACATCTTTTTTTTAAGTTTAATTTAAAAAGAATGACAGGTTAATGATAACAGAATTTAAAGCTTGAAGGAAGAAACCAAGATTTCAGCACATAAGCAGCAGCAGGAGCTCCGCTGGTTATAAATATATCAGGGACCTTAAATGCCTTACTCTTACACCAGAAGACAGCTTCATTCAAGTCACCGGGCTTGTTTTATTTTAAGAGCGAGTTAACTTTTATTACTCCGCCTAATGTCACTTCTCCACTGGGTAATAAAATAATTGTCCTATAATATGCCACTGCCACTAACTCTCTCTTTTTCCTGCTTCCTCCTCTTTCATATATACCTCTGACTCTGTATCAAACATTTGCCCATTTCTCTTCCCCTCTATAGCCATTTTTTACCCCTCCTTTCCCCCTCTCCCCTCTGTATTCTGTCCTAATTGAAGGCTGAATAGAGTTTTATATTCTGGCAGCATCAGATGATGAAAGGCCTTTGATCACTGTTTACCCCCGCAGGTGGTACACAGCAGTAGCAACATGAGATACACTCGTATCTTTTTATGTTTTTTTCCTCTCTCCTCCTGCATTTGTGTGTGCCTCGCCAGCCTTTTCTCTCCATCCCTCTCGTACACCACCTCGCAGTCAGCCAGTGGACGTGAAACCCGGAGTATATCCTGGACTGCAGACATGCACTTATTGTGATATGCCGTTTGTAAACTGGGCCGTAAATAGCGGAAGGATAGCGTTGCAACATCCTGTCGTGTGGCGGTTTGTTTCAGCAACAATTCCCACAAAGGCGGTGGTAAAAATCTCACCACACGGTAAAGCTGGGGTGATGAAACAGAGTGTTTGTTTCTTTGTATTTTTGCTTCAGGGCAAACAGGTCACGCTGACATTTTCTTTGCCTGCAAAGTCAGAGATCACGGCCAGATAGCTGGTTCATCAGCTACAGACTCGAAGTCTTAGGTGGTTGTCAAATAATGTGTGATTCAGTGTTGTCGGCTTCTTGTTAGCGATGACATCCTGGAGTCAAAGAAGGTGCCAGGGGAAGCATTTGACAGCTGGGATACAAACAGTAGATTCTGGGGGTATTTTTAGCCTTCATTTTTTTAACAGAATGGTAGAGAGCAGACAGAAACACAGGAAGAGAGTGCGAGGGAATGATATGCAGGAAATGGTCCAGGGTGGACTCGACCCCAGGGCCCCCTGCCCCCATGGGTTCCCCAATCAACCAGGTGAGCTACAGTGGCACCCTGAAGGCTTGTTTTTATAGAATTTTTCAACTGCCTACTCCTTTAATCAGCTGAATATAATCATACCAAAAATGCAGCACAAGGCAGGCACATCAGACTTTTATTTTATTAGCCTCCAAAACAAAACAAAAACACAGTGGTTACCGGTTGACCTTCTCTTTGGCATTGAGCAGGAGGACAGTTGAGGCTCCTACCAGGACTATGTGGACAGATGGAGAAGGAGAATGGCTGAAGCTTACACTGTCGCCTACAAAAATGCAGCTAAGTCAGCTGACCGAGGTAAAAGGCAGTACAACAAAAGTGTGCATGGTCCACCACTTCAAATAGGGAGTCGTGTCCTTGTTAGAAATGTTGTGGAGAGGGGTGGGCC
>NW_005187593.1:171285-176963 GCF_000239375.1 Pundamilia nyererei
TATATATATATTCAAATCTATACTAAACTTTATTTTTAAGTCATTTAAAGAATATAAAAACAACACGCAGAGACCACCAAAAGACGAGCGAAATTCGTAGATACTTTGTAAGTTCGGCAAAATAAAGTAAACAGAGATTGTTTTGTGAACACGGACACTGATTTAGCATCAGAATGTATCTGTGTATGTACCATTTTACCCCCTCTCTTCAAAACCACAGACGTTCTTCTGTATTAGAGACTGTTTGCATACACGGAGGCAATTTTCCCCCATTCATATTTGTAAATCTTATCCTTCAGTGCTCTTTTTTCACCGATTTATCAGTGAGTTCTCTCTCAAATGTTCTCATAAGTTACAATAAGGACAAATTAAATTAAAACTGTCATTCCAGATAACATAATAGCTATCTTGTGCAGATAATACAGGTTTGCCTTTTCTGTTTGCTCTTTGGTGAGCCTCAGACACAGAACATTTACATGCCGCTGGCCAGAAACATTAGAGGATAATTAGGGGTTACATATCCAGGGATTTTTCCAGGCTGAGAATTAGTCTTTGGGAGTAGACTACTCAAAAAAAAATATAGTTTATATATGAATAAATAAAAGCATAATTAAAAAACTAGTAATCATTTTGCCCTTACTGTCCTTTGGCTCTGACTAACACCTCTTTAATGGTGCAGGGAAAAACCCCAGCATCTCTAATGGCATCATCTTATAATACATATCTCCCACTACGTATTTCAACTATGATGCAGCTCTAAGTTGCAATTAATATTTTATATCTAATCTCAATGTGGCTATCAGTCAGTTGTGGCATAATTAATAAAGTGTTCCAGGAAGACTGCAAATATTGTAGGCATGTATATATGGGCTTTGGGGTACATTAGGACTTCAGAAAGAGTGCACAGGGATGGAGTGGGGTCATTGTGAGGTCAGGACAGAGGAGATAGAGTCTCGTTTCGCTGCTATGAGCACAACTGCCGCTCTGCTAAGGCTCTGCTTTATGGGTTGTGGGAACTGTAGCGGGTTTATATAATTTTATGAGCTCTAATGCCAACTGTGTTGACAGCTAGATAATCCGAAAAATCTATAAATGCAACGCTGACCAACTGCCTGTCACAGATAACCAGGAAGTGGTTGGAGAAACATGTCACTGACTCACTTACAGATTGAGTGTCCAGCCGGCTGACTGACTAGCTAATTAAAATAATGTCTTACAAACCAACCGGTGCGCTGACTACACAGACACACACAAAGCCGCTGTCTTTTGACAGAGGAAGGGCTGTCATGCAGGCAGATGGGTGAGACATCTAAGAATAGATAAAAGGAGGGACAGCATTCTGGGAACACACACACTCACACACACACACACAGACAAAGTGTGACGAATGTCTGGCAGATAAGTTACACGTGCCTCATGCTGCCATAAACACACAATACCACAGCTCCTCACATACACTCACACACACGCTGGCTTTGATGTTCAACAGCATAATTTCTCAGCTCTTTCATATTGCCACATATGGTAATTCACTTCTTGGCATTGGCCACTTCAAAGCTATGTAAACCACCTTCTTACAAACCATCTCCCCTGACCGGCTAATTCCATTTCCTGCACATCATGGCTGATTCCACGAAGCAGAAAATTCACAGATTAATCATAGCCTCATCCAATAAGGTCAAAGGTCCGAACAACCCAAGACACGCCACGTTAACCGCCGTGCCAATCTGCCTTTGTCGTGTTGATAGAACAAGGCAGATTTATTTGGCGTAATTAAATATACCAGACTGTATTCTTCCAGTCCAAACATACGACCGACATACTGCGGTGGATTAGAAATACAATAAAGAAACAAACTGTTCTAACTTCAGATGTGACAAAAGAACATCATGCTAGGGAATAAGTGAAATTCCAGCAAAGAGTACCATATACACAGTATAAGTTGTTCATTAACTAAAAAGAAAAAAAAAGAAAAAGAAAAAAAATGGCAGGTTTTCTAACCATCTGGCATTTTATTTCCACATTCTTCTTCTCTGAAATACTCGGTGCACAGTAGCAAACAGTGGCTGAGTAACATGAGCCAAATTCTCTGCTTTGCAAACAAAAATAATCCAACTAGGGATTCCAGTGAGGCCATTTACAGTTTATGAGCACTGAATACAGCTACTGGAAGCAGCTATAAAGGGACAGGGTGGACAAGGTCATTATTTGGTTCATCTTTTGTCATTCCACTTTCCTCCCAGAACTTTTACTCTCAATTCCGGTGTAATATTCCAATATACTCGGTATATATTAATCTCTATACAGAGAAATCTGCATTTCTATATATGTAGAATATCTAGGCCAGAGTTTGGGTAAATCTTCTGGTTTCTAGTTGCATTACTCAATCAAGTTTGAGCCAAGTGTCTGATAATCATCATAAAAGAGCAATCACACTTGCCAAAATTTCATCTCACACCAACAACTATCTGTTGATGAATGACAGGTTTTAAGGGTATCGGCATTTATAAAACACAAGATAACCTTACAAGTACTCGTCAGTTGTTCCTGTTGTATAAACTAACTGTATTAGTATATTAACCAGATGAAAACAGGGTAACTAATGCCTAACAACCTAATAAAAACACAGTTAAATTGTTCCCATTTCTTTTTAAGTAAAAAAATGTTGCATTTTTAAATTAAACAATCGCCAGCTCCTTGGACTACACCACCTTATTTTGGTGTAGTATGGCAGACCACAGGTCATTACTTAATGAGAGTAGGAACTCCTTATTTTTGGCAAAAATTATGATCAGAATTACTCACAGGCTATGGAAAATTGTGTATTTACTAAACTAAACTGTCTCACATTTAAATTGTTGGGATCTTATCACCTTTGCCAAGACAACAGCCAGCTGCTGTGCATCACTTAAAGCAGGCCAGTTCAATAGGTCCTGAGAGATCTGGAGACAAAAAGCAGCAAGTAGTGGTTCTTCCACAGGTTCTTCTATGGAAACTGCTGGGTTTTACCTATCGAGCAAATAATCAAACACCACCACTTGGTTGGTATATCACATAATAATAACACAACTTCTGCCAACTAAGACTTCTGCTGGCTGAACACGATTCTTCACATGACGTCATCCTTTCCTCCGGAGTCCATAAAGCAGACGAGGGTTTGATATGTTCAGTGTACCAAACCCATCAATGCTCCGGTTTACTGCTGCATTTTCTACTGAGGCAACACTTTTATCACAACAAACTACTCCTGCAGTCATAAAATTGGAAAAAGGCAAGCCAGCTGCGGCACTCCCCAGGAAACACAATCTCCTGGAAACCTCACTTAACCAAAGATGGTTTCCCCTCGGAACAGAGACTCCGTAAATGATGACACAATAAACACAAAGGAGTTGTGAGTCTCTGTTGTCTTTGCCTTACACTGTTTAAAAAGATCATGCACACTCCAAACAACAACAACAAAAAATGGGTAATTATCATCTGTCGAATGGATTGTAATAGGATTATTATAATGTACCAGCCCTTTTTAAAATGAGATGAATTGCATTCCTCAAAAAAAAAAAAAAAAGGAATGGTTTATTCAACTGTAATGTGTTTACATGGGGAATATTTAATCTGACTGGGTCATTAATTACTGGGGCAATAAAAGGCTTACAGTAATTATCCTGCACCCCCACCCCACCCTCCACCCAGGTTTAAAAAGAAATAATTTATCAAATGCAGCCATAATTTTTAATTTACAGTTTTTATTCTTTGTGTTGACGAAGACCAAATGTGATTTACAACTTTAAAATGAATGTATTTCAATAGGAGGGGATGTCTCACCATGGAAACCAAGAAAAAGAAGTGGCAATCGGTGTGTTTTAACCCAAAAACATGATATTTTTCTAATCAGAGTAGATTTTATTCCCTTAACTGATCAAAGTAGGTTTTATTGACCAAGCTGTTTTGTGACCTTCAATCTAACCAAGTAGTTTTTAATCCCTAAACTAAACAGAGTCATTTTTACTTGATGATTAAAATCTGCGAGTCAAAGTGAGGTCGACAGTGCAAGTTGCAAAATGACTCACTCAACCTCTCCTGCAAACCCTCCCACATTCAAAATGTGAACGCCATCGACATCTGAAAGTGAAAAATATTAATTTCATGACACAAATCAGTACATACGAGCACAGAGTCACCAGATTAGAGGTCGTGACCCTTTCTTATCAATTTTCCCAAGCAAAGATTTAATAGTGCTGATGGTAAAAATTATACTTCACTTTATCACACTGCCCCAAATCAGACACAAACAAGTTAGTCGAACACAAACAAGCTGAAAAGATTGATTTGACCCCCAACTACAGATCATTTCCAGCAGACACATAAACACAAAGCCTAGACAGAAAGACAGACAGATAGACTGTGTGAACGTGTGGACTTGGGATCTGGCCAGTTTTCACTATCAACTGCAGCTGCCAGTCACACTGGGGTGTCAGGATGCTGCTGGCATTCACACACACACACGCACACACACACACACACACACCACAAATCAATACAGCTTCACTCCCTCCCCCTCCTCCACACTGTTCCAGCACCACAGGGACATGCACACATTGTTGTGTATGTAAAATTGTTTTTATCCCTCACTGATGGGGCTAAAGTGCCCTGGCTTTTGTGCGCATATCAGTGCTGGGGCTGTCAACAGCAGCATGGTGAGCACAGCCTGGGACAAGGCAGGGTTATCATAACCATGACATGTGAGAATTTAGCTTTTCAGCTATGAGCTGAAGTATGCACCACTCAGTGTGTGTTTATGTTTACAAGATTTAGCTAGCATGGGTGTAATTCTTGCAGCAGCTTTAGCCTTTAACGTGTAACTTAAGCACGAGGAGAGTGAAGTATAGGCGCAAAGACATAATAAATGCACAAACATATCCTTCTCGAACCAGTATCCTTCCCCAGCATCCTCCCAGCTATCCCACTCACCGATACGACGTCTGTTTTCTGAACGCCAGTCCCCTTAATTTCTCCTCCAGAGTCTCTTGCTCCATGTCAGGCAGGCTACTGAACGTGTCGCTGCAGCAGCCCACGGCAGCCTCCTCCGAGCAGGCTCCGGACTCCGAGTCACCCCCGTCAGCTCCGAGAGAGGCCGGGCGCCCGCTTAAGCCCCCCGCCGCCGGGCTGGTGCGATCCTTCGCTTGGGGGTCCATGCTGGTCGCTCCTCGCGGTGTCACGCCGCGCTGGACCCCCTCTCCTCCGGGTACTGAGAGGACGCGGATGCCGGCGGTGAAAAGGAGAGTCTAACTACTCCGGCGTGATAATAAATTTAAAAAAAAAAAACACGTAACGCTGAGAGCGGCTGTGTGGGCTTTGACCGCTGACCGCCTTTATATACTGCAGCCGAGCACGGCAGCACGCGCAGCCGCCTGGACAACAGAACGAACTGCACTCACGAGCCCCCTGACCAACTGGCAGTGAGCTACGTCAAGCTACACACGCCAGGTAGGAAGTGGGAAAACTTGTCTTCAAAATAAAAGCCCCCAAACTTTTTTTAAACGATACATTTTTATGTGACATTTGATATTTTAAAAAAATAATATTATAATAATTCAATAAAAATTAACCATCGTCTTTTTATGTCATAAAATAGTTATTTATACATAGAGCAGTAAGGTTTTTTGCTTGTTTGTTTTTTT
>NW_005187593.1:177236-178709 GCF_000239375.1 Pundamilia nyererei
TGCATTTTTTACCACAAGTTAAAGGCAGATTTAAAATTTTAGATGACATAGTTGTTTTTAAAGCTCAAAATCTTTTAAACTACTATTTTATAACTAATATTAGTGATTTATTTACATTTTCTTCTTTAACATCAAATCCATTGAAACGTTAAGTACATATTTGATATTAAATGGCTTCCACGAGGTCCCTCATAGCCACAACTACCCAATTAATTTAAAAAACAAAACATTTATTTCGAAATACTCACACGGAAGTTATGTGTTTTATTGTTTGCGATATGACACAGGTTTAAAAACTGCAAAAGCGCGAGCTAATGTGAGGGCGGTGACAGTAAACACGTTCAGTGTGTGCAGATCTTGGCTGACTCCGACATCTATCCATCCATCCGTCCTTTATCCATCCACATGGCTCATGGGGTGAGCAGCGTGGCATTGTGGGATACTCCCTCTCCTCCTGCTGCTCTCTTTTCTGCAGCATCATCAGTGAGAAAGTAGGCCAGAGCGTAAGCATACATGCATCAACACATTCAGACTGCTAGTATCTCATGCTCAGCC
The DNA here is from genome assembly GCF_000239375.1 of Pundamilia nyererei. Taxonomy (NCBI): domain Eukaryota; kingdom Metazoa; phylum Chordata; class Actinopteri; order Cichliformes; family Cichlidae; genus Pundamilia; species Pundamilia nyererei. The sequence goes on from NW_005187593.1 coordinate 177,792, forward strand.
TAGTCACACACATACACACATTCCATGATGTCAACATGCTGCCCTTCCCTCTTCATCATGCTTCTTTGCTTCCTACACGTTGCTGTCAGTCTCCCTGTGAAACATCAGGCCACATCTGTCCCTTTTCACTCCACTGCACCGGACCATCAGGGAAATTACTGCTGAGTTTAAACAACCTTTTTTTCATGTGTGCATGAAAAAAAAAATCTGTCACTGTATATAAACCTGATCTCTCCGGTTCATACTGTTATAGTGTTCGCTTATAGGCTGTCAACCTAAGGAAGAGACAAGAAGATGAAAGAGCAATGAACACTACACGAAAACTAATAGCACTATTAACCACAGGTGGCACGGACCAGTAATTGATATGCAAGCCACATGACTGTACAGCTAAACTAATGACTACAGGTAATAAGCTTCATTAACATTAGTCTAATCATATAAGAGTTACTAATTTTATCTACAATACTGCAGCCATACTGTCCAAAAAGCCTTACAAAAATTAAAAAGAACAAATAACTGCTTAATGGTAACCCAAAAAATAACCAGTGATGGGCACAAATGGGCAAACTGAATTATGCTGAAACTTAAACACACTAGTATTAGTTAAGATTTATATAAATCTTGGGTGATCATGGTTCAGGGGGTTGGGAGCTTAGCTTGTGACCAGAAGGTTGCCGATTCGATCCCCAGCTCTGTCTGTCTTGGTTGTTGTGTCCTTGGGCAATACACTTCAGAGGGGCCGATGGCGCGATATGGCAGCCTCGCTTCTGTCAGTCTGCCCCAGCTGTGGCTACACCTGTAGCTGCCTCCACCAGTGTGTGAATGTGAGAGTGACTGAATAGTGGCATTGTTATGCGCTTTGGGTGCCTTGAAAAGCGCTTTTGACCTGCCAAATTGCATTTAATAGCTATTTTA
>NW_005187593.1:178729-180312 GCF_000239375.1 Pundamilia nyererei
CTTGGTTGTTGTGTCCTTGGGCAATACACTTCAGAGGGGCCGATGGCGCGATATGGCAGCCTCGCTTCTGTCAGTCTGCCCCAGCTGTGGCTACAACTGTAGCTGCCTCCACCAGTGTGTGAATGAATAGTGGAATTGTAATTTAAAGCGCTTTATAAATCCAATCTTTTATATATAATTTTTGACCTGCCAAATTGCATTTAATAGCTATTTTATATTTTCTTTTTAAAAAAACAGCAACATATAAGCAATTGCTTTTCCCTGAACCCTTTCTGTCTGAAATATAACAGGGTTATTTTTTATTTCGTTGTTTATTTTATTTATCTATTAGTATTTTTCATTGTTTTTGGAAAATACTGCTTGTTTTGCTATGATCAGACAGAAATAAAATTAATGAAATGAATTCACTAGAGAAAATGTCAAAAAGAGTTCCACAGACTCTGTCATATTGGATAAAAGGTCTCCTGAACTTTGATACCAAGTACCAAAAGTACCAAGTTTGAGATCAGGTTGAAATCACTTCTAACCATTCACTTTGTCGGATGAAACAGCGAGACTTGAGCGCCAGCTATCACGACTCAACCAGCCATTACTTGTTCAGTTAGTCTTTTACCCTAATACCCGGTTTCTGAGGTGGCCAGAAATCTAATTTCATGGAAGAATCTCTGTGTGAGCAGATTTTTTTGAAACTTTATAATGTCTTTATAATGTCTACAATACCAGAGTACAGACTAATAACAAAAGAAAATATCCCTCACAAATCCAGTATATATGTGTAAGACTTCTAGTTTTAAATACTCGTATCGAGACCTTTGAGCGGTGTTCTCGGTACCTCCAGCTCTTTGGCTGCAGATATGTCTTTCAAACAAAGCCCTCAGTTGATAAATGAGAAACTACAAAAGTGGCTTGTTTACTGATCGAGTTCAGTCAGCAGTGAGTCTGCTTCTCTGGACTGTGTCTGTCTGATTTCCAGGGAAATCCTTAGAAATGAATGCTGCTGTGTGAAACGCATAAATCAGTGCTGTACTAAACTTTAAAGAAAACAGAAGAAGCTAAATCCTGCTAAATCCAGTCAGGACGGTCAGGTTTGTGGGATGTCTCGTTTTCAGCAACAGAAACTGTCAGTCTGCAGTTCTAGAGCCAAAAATTGCCTCCATCAAAACTATATCACAACACGAGTCAGCATATTCACATACTTTTTACCATTTTAACATGCATGACATCACTGTGATTCAGTAACTGTACATTTTGACCTGTGCACAAGCACCAATTACTGCATCTCCTCAAATGAGGTTCTCCTAAAGTGAGTCAATCCCCAATCTCCTCCATAAAAACAGTTCAGTGGGTGAGTTTGATTGGCATGTGTCATGGGCAGCTGTAGCATAATGGTGGTGTTGGTGCTTGTTACTAAGCAACAATTATTATGTAGGTCTGTCTGCCTGTTGCAAACGTACAGTTTATGAATGAAGCTTGCTAACAAAGTTCGCAGGATTTAGCCAATAACTTAGCATTCCATGCTCTCCACCTTGAGTTCAAAATATTTACACTGGAACTAATAAAGTGCTAGTTTCAAATTCAATGAG
>NW_005187593.1:180554-210859 GCF_000239375.1 Pundamilia nyererei
GGATTTAGCCAATAACTTAGCATTCCATGCTCTCCACCTTGAGTTCAAAATATTTACACTGGAACTAATAAAGTGCTAGTTTCAAATTCAATGAGTGATGTCACAGTAGCTATTTCCATTTTGCATACAGTCTATAGCACTGCATCACTGCAGCCGCTGCACCAATCCGTCTGTCGATCTCCCGCTCCCTTCTCCCATCACTTGTGAACAAGACCCCGAGATACTTAAACTCCTCCACTTGGGGCAGCGTCTCGTCCCTGACCCAGAATGGGCACTCCACCCTTTTCCGGCTGAGGACCATGGCCTCACATTTGGAGGTGCTGATTCTCATTCCCAACGCCCCACCGTCGGGCACAGCCCGAAAAAGGGACATGGGCCCATCTTCCTGCAGGCCCAGCACCCACAGGAGGCACCGTAGGGGTCGGGTGCATCGTGAGTCGGGTGGCAGCCAAGAGCGGAGGTCCTGGCAGACCGATTCCCGGCTACCAAGACAAGACAAAAAAACCCTTCAAAGTAAAATGAGAATTAACCGAGGGAGTCGTGATACAGATGCATGTTCCTAATACCTTACAGGAAGTAAGAAACAGTAAATGGTCTAGCACCTTTCTGCTTCAAGTTTCATTTCCACACAGTGCTTTTATCCATGCTTGAGTGGTTTCTAACAGTCATACAGATTCGTCACCTAGCAGAAGGATGTCTCAGTACATGGGCCGAGGAGTCAGGAATCGAGGAACCTTCTAATTTGTTGATGATAACTCTACCACCTGAGCCACAGCCACTTGTGAGACAAGGAGGTAAGTATGAGACAAGTAAAGATGAGAGAGAGGGAAACACTGAAGGAACTGAACACACAAGAAATAAACTCAAATAGAAACTGAAGTTAAATAAAGGCCAAAGAAACGAGCATTAGAATAGAAAACCATCCAAACAGGCATCTAAAACTCCATAAATTTAATTATAAAAAGCAGAACTTAAAGAAACATGACCAACGGTATCAATAAATGCTGATTTACATAGTACCTGATAATTAGGACTCAAGAGTTTTGACATACTAATCTGCATATTAAAAGAACCTGCCTATTATTGTGAAGGCCTGGACACGGAAATCCGGGCGTGTCCTGAGGCACAGTAACAACAGATCCTTTGGGCCAGACGGGTCGTGGAGTTTGTTCCACTGCATCCTGTGAATGCTCAGTTGGATTGGTATCTGGGGAGTTTGAGTCGAGATGAATGCCCTGAGAGGTTTTGGGGTTTAGTGCACTGTCCTCCTGGGAGAATGCCGCTGCTATGTATAGGTGTGCTTTGTGTGCAACAATGCCAAGGTGGGTGGGTACGTATCAAATTAACCTCAGCATGAATGTGAGGGCCTAAGGTATCCCAACAGATGACCGGTGTTACCGAGAGCTGCTATCATTGTCAGTGGTTGTAATGTTGATCATTTGTTTGGGGGTTTTCCCCTCTGTGCAGGGTTTGGCTTTCACGCAACACTCCAGGAGTGAAATTCACTTTTAAACTTGATGAGCGTTCTCCCATCAGGACTTGAAGGCAAAAACAATGCAGCAGCTTTCTCTGTGAGCCCCGATGAAAGGATTTTTCATCCATAATTAACGAGTAGAGCGGCTGGAAACTTCTGCAATACTGAATCAAAGTGTGAAATCAGACCGCAGCTCCTTGTAGTTTGCACTAACTCTCTGCCACTAGCGTTTCATCAGATACCGTATTTCTGAGTCTGCTCTGATGTTTATATTGGTTTTATGGCAGCATGATTCACCGTTGGTGGAGTGTTTAGTGGGATTCATTGTGGCTGCGTTGCTGTGAGACTAGAATGGAATGAGGCTGTGGGACTGCGTATTGTCTTGGGACTGTCAGAGCAATTCGCACTACTCATTATGAGACACTGCCGCTAATCTATTTCAGGATCTTTGTCATGATGGAGAAGATAAAATCTCCCCTATTGGCCAGCGTGTTAACCACGAGGCTCATTTGTGTCCTAATAGAGTTTGTGTCTAACGTAAATCAAAACACACTTTGAAGCTTTGACATTAGCAAGAAATTATGGTCACCAGCTTAGTTTTAATGTCTTTAATGTAGTCAAAGGAGCTTGCAAAGATATTGATATTACATAACCTACAGTTTATGCTGTTTTTTTTTTTAATACAAACAAATGACCGCAAAAGATTAATGGAAACAAACAACAAAAGCTCATTTGTGCAGTCATAGCTGTGACAGTTTGGGTTTTATTAGCACTGCATCTTTACTGAGTGAGAAAATAATTCACAGGAATTAGCAAACATAAAAATTACAATTTAAAAATTAAAGGCTGTTTTAAGCTTTAGCATTAAATGAATGTCTTTTCCCACAGACCTTCATGGATCTGTGTTGATCAAGTTTATTTTAAACGAATAACCTTTACTTAATAGAGTAAAGCCCTTGATTTTATACATTTAAATATCTGGATTTATACTTTTTAAAAATATTTGTGTTTTTTTTTTTCCAGATTGTGCCAAACTGATTTCGACTTTTTGAGACTTTTAGAGACTTTTAGAGAGTGAAATATCCATATTGGTACATAAGCCAGAATTCTTCATGTAGTTGGCTACAGAGGTTTTAGGACAAGGCTAAATTGACCCGCAGACAAGCTGCTGCTTGTTTGTGGGTCGATCAGCCTTCAGTTTTATCTTCACTAACTGAAAAGCTGCTCTGCTGGTTTGAGGTCAGGTCACTAATTTGTCAGTTGAAGAATATCTCATTTCTTTGCCCCGTGAAACTCTTGGGTTGTTTTTGCAGTTTGCTTCAGGTCATTGTCCATTTGCACTGTGAAACTGCAGCCAATCGGTTTGCAGGGTTTGACTGAATTTGAGCAGCGAGTACAGCCCTGTACACCCCACAGTTCAAGATGTTGCTGCTATCAGCTATCGCATCATCAATAAACTCTAACAACCTATCTTCGCTGGCATCCATATACACTCCGCCATGTTTGACAGATGATGTGCTTCAGATCATGAGCTTTTCTCCACCCATCTTTCTGCTACACGTTCATCTTAGCTTCATCTGTTCAAAGGATGCTTTTATTGGGTTTTTTCCAGCTCTTGTAGATGGTTTCTTTTAAAGTCTGACCTTCTTGTTCTTGAGTCTAACCAGTGGTTTGCACCTTGTTGTAAACGCTCACACCTACCTCCTTGAGCGTGTTTCTGACTTGGTTATATTGATTTGTAAAGTTAGTTTCCTTAACCATAAATATTTCTTGCATCGTGCACTCTAGTTTTCTTCTGTTGTCTTTTGCTGTTGTTTTTTAAGAATGAACCAGATTGCTGCTTGATTGTTTGGCTACTCCTTCAGGCTCCTTCATGTGCACTGACATCTTGTTGGACCTCATGTTTAAAATATAACAATCAAAAGCCATAAAATGCAAATGCAACACTTTGAAATAGCTTCAAATGGAACAAATCTTTCATTTGTCATGAAATAACAGGGGGACAGGCCTCACCTGGTCATTGAACTGCTTGACAGTCAACTGTTCAATTATTTTTCAGCGTTTGATATGACTGTGTATAAAAATAATTGTCATTCCTAAACAATGAATGTAAAATATTTGGTTCAGATTGAATTAAAACTGAATGTCTGCACTTTATTCAAATCTTGATTATTTAATTGAAAATTCCTGGTGGTGGACAGAAAAAACTTACTAAAACTGTATCTTTGTGCAACTCACTATGGAGCTAAATAAGTGATGATACCTTTTCTTAATTAACCCATCCATTCATTACTTTGTGTTTTATAAGTCAACTTCATTAAATCAGTAAATATTGTACAGCATACAGTAAATACTGAGTAAGTTACTGGCAATAGCCCAGAATTAGCATCAGCATCAGTCAACCAATATGTTAGTCTGGTTCTAGATTCGGTAATACGGCTGTGATCAAACTGGTCGAGGTGGTACAGAATATTTATACCATGCAAACACTTATCACAGCACACTTTCTGCAAGAGAGGTAAAACACAATGACTCTTGACTTAAAGGAATGACACCGTCGACATCAGAGACTGAAAAAGAACGAACAAATGAACACACAAACTCGTGAATATTATGCTTTTACTAAGGAAAATACTTTATTTGTTTGAAAGCATAAAGACAGAAAGGCTGGTTTTACACAGAAGCAGCGAGGAAATTCAATTTTATTTGGAAAAAAGTTTTCTGGCGTAACAAAAGGGCAGCGTGCTCATCTCGAGTCTCTGATGATCTTTCTGTTCTGGCAGTGAGAAATGTGTAAAGAGCGTCATTGAAAGCTGACAAATCCATTTCTTGATATTGACAAAGCTTCAAATGCATATTTTGGCTTTACAGTCTGTAGATTTGGTCAAAAACTGTTGTTTTTAATCCTGAGCTGTAAATTACCACGAGTTCTGGGGTTAACTTTAATTTAAAAAGCTTCTGTTACTGATTGGTATCATACAGCTGACGGCAGCAAAGCTCAGACATTTAAAACCTATGTGTAACACACTTGAGGTGGACAGTTAAGACACTTTAAAGTCACTGTGATCTGGAATTAAGCTAAACAGAAAGTCAGGACAAAGCCTGCGGCTAAGACGTCTTACGTTCATAATTTATCAACAGCACAGAGCCCAAAATAGAGTCAGAATGAATAATGGATTGGTTCACAAACTACAGATCCCAGACACATTTAGACGTTCTCATTTATTAACAACTCATATTTACAAAAATAGAAGCTTTTTTTCCCCATTGCTCGAAAGAAATATTTTTGGCAAATGCTGTAAAATAGCTGTAAAAGACTCCTGGAGCTGACAGCTAAAGTGTGCAAGGCAAAAGTGTTGCAGGATTTAAGATAAAAACAAAAAAACATGATACAGAAACTGAATCCGTGGTTTCAACATACTTTTAAATGTCCAATCACATGCTGTTGTTTTTTTCTATTCCAATCTGATTTTACACCAAGAGTCTGATGAGATCGATACCATTCATAGCCACTTTCAGATGAGCTAAACTTTTCGAAGTATGCTAAAACCTCACTAGACAATGCTCAGCGCCAGAATGAGGCCAGCAGTGTCTAAACAGTAAATAAGAAGCAGTTAGCTTAGCTCAAGCTCAATATTAATCATGCAGGTATGACAGTGGTATCAATCATCTCAGTTAGCTCTTTGCATTTTGAGGTCAAATGGGAAAACGTGACCTATAAAGGAACAAAAATAAAATAATTTTGCAGGAAACCACGTCTCAAATATCAGCTTCTGACTGGCACACGGTGACTGTCGTACAAAAAGAACCGAAGACCAGCTAACGGGGTCCCCACGTGCCAAATATGAACGAGAATAACCCACTTCAGGTTGGGTTTGAACATTTCAGTCAGTATTTCCTTGAGGAAATAGAAAGAATGTGAGTGTAGATTGAATATATTGTTTTAACCCAGTTAAAAATGTTACACGAGTGCAGGAACCCCAAGCTAGGCCCTCGAAAAGAAAAAAAAAAGAATATATAAAAAGAGTACAATAAAAATAAAAAGACAAAACACAGTATGAACACAAACAAGTATAAAAATGGGCTGTACGCATTACTGGAATGAAATAAAAACATTTAATAGCAATAAAGAGCAATAAATTTTGAAAAAAAAAAAACATCAACAAAAGCGTCTATAAATATAAACGGTTCTCATCAGTGTCCTGTAAAAAGCCTCACGTGTCATATTTTAATATAATTACCCCTCGAATAAATGCCACACTCTCTTTGAAATTCTCTAAGTGTGATTTTTAAACACAGTGTCTCGAGCCGGATCAATTAAAACAACTACAACTGGTAAGTTGACTCGTGAAAAACTATTCAGTGCAACTTTAGTTCAGAAATTAAGGCAACCAGTGCCCCTCTACTCTTTTTTTATTCCCACCATTACAGTGTATCTGATTAAGCAGAGATGGCATTAAAAAGAATGACCTTAAAATATCAGCAGTGGAAGCTTCTATATGAGGTTTGCTCCAGGACACTGAACCATGCTCCAGAGAGGGGTCAAAGGTCATCGTGGGGAGTAAAGGAGGAAGGATAGGGTTTTTTTTGGTGTGAATTTAAATCTCAGGAAGTCTCATTGACTGTTCTCTCCAGCTCTATCACTTTACTTCTGCTCTCGTTCGTCCTCTGCTCCAGAGACCTGAGAGACACAGAACAACTGGATGAGATTCAGTTCACTACAATAAAGTCTTCTCTGTGTCAGGCTCAAAGGAAGCCAACATATAAGACGCCAAAACTCTGCTGCACCTCAGCAAACGCTTAACCATCCAAACATACAAAGATGGTCTATAACTAAGGCGGATGGGAGCCCCCGCAACAACAAACAAAAAATGTCAATTTTAACTTATATAGCACATTTCATTCTACCTAAACTCAATGTGCTTAACAGAAAATACAAACACAAAAACCTGTGTAGGTTTTCAATGGCTTAAAGCAGTGAAAGCAGCACAATAATACATGAAAACACACACACACACAGGTATTGAGTGTAGGTCTTTGTGAGGAGAAAGGCTCCGAGTCTGTTTTTGAATGTCAGCACAGATGATTGATCTCAGGTCAGCAGGCAGCTTGTTCCAAAGAACAGGACCACAGTCACTGAAGGCCCCCTCAGCACACTTAGGTCTGATTCTAGGAATATAGCACTTTCATTCTACCTATACTCAATGTGCTTAGGGCAGGGATAGCTCAGTAGGTAGAGTGGTTGCCCCATGATCGGAAGGTCGGGCTTCGACTCCACTGATCGGCTACCCTGAGGTACTCCTGAGCAAGGTACCGTCCCTACACACTGCTCCTCGGGCGCTATGGCTGCCCACTGCTTCACTGGGTGAATGGGTTAAATGCAGAGGAGTAAGATTTGTGATTAAAACAAGACTCCCAGTGTGCTCAGAGGAGGTAGTGTTAGTTATTACAGGTCATGGTTATCTGCGTTTACACGAGCATCATAATTAAAATTGTATCTATGGTAAATCTGTGAGAAAAGTGAGGTTTTAATCTTATCGAGAAAGTTAAAGTGGGTGAACTCTTTCTTTTGATCGAGTTCAGGTATTCTGTTTACTCCCAGTACCATCATCATCATCATCATCATCATCATCCGAGTACTCCTCATCGTGCTGTGTGTTTACCTGTGCAGGTGAAGGAGCAGGTTTTTTGACGTCTGTGTGTCGTTGCTTTTATTCCTGAAAGGTGGGTGTGTTTCCATCCTGGTGGGCTCAACCCCGAGTTTCTGCTGCTCTGAGCGGCGCCACGCTGCCATCACGACGGCTGGCGTGTCCTCCCATTGGTCGGGATATTCACCACCCAGGCCGAGGAGGTGCGGCTGTTCGTCTTCGAAAGTCGATAACAGACTCCTCGACTTAACTAAAAGTTGGGGATAAGTGCTTATTAGTGCCTAATTTTTGTGAGGAGAAAGTATGACTGTGTGGTGTCAGGAAAATCATTTTTAGTTCCACACTCACTCACACACCAGCCCACACACACTTTATAACTGTGTAGCACCACATGTTATTGTCTGCCTGGTGAAAAGACTGTGCAGCCTGTGGGTTTGTGTGTGTAAGTGTGTGTGCGTGTGGGCAGGATGGGAGAGGAAACTGAAATTGATTGTTAAGAAAATTATATCTGGTTTCTCTTACAAAAGAAAAAGTGCGTGCATGTGGGAGGAAGCAGAGAGGATGCAGTGAAAGGTCAACGCCACTAATCAGTCTCTGTAGCTGTAGGAGGCATCTGATTAGCAGCAATGTTATAATGGACCACCAAAGTTTAATAGCTGGGAACTAATGATTCATTACAATGGAAACAGCAGGGCAGGTCACTTAAGCTGAAATGACCAGGAAAGGTGACTCGAACTGTGGGTGTGTGTCCACACTCGTCTCAGCTCCACACGCATGAATATACGGCTTCATACGGAAAATGCAAACATTTCTGTGTAATCAAAGTATCAGCGTAACCATGGTGATACTCTGCCTCTGAGAGCCGTTGGACAAATGTACAATTGTATGTTTTTGATGGAAGCAGGAAAAAGTCAGGAACACAAAATGCCATCAACTTTTCTAAAGTTCATCTGAGGTCATCTATCTGCCCTGCCAGCAAAAAGCTGTTTAGCAAACATCTTTGAAAAACATCTGGGGTATTTATTTGTGTTCATATTTTGCTGTTTTGTTCAGTTTTATTTTGACTAGACTATGTCAAGTACAATATATTCATACTTTCCTCTCATATTTACATTAATATTTAACCGTCCCAACAACACTATATTTTTGCATTTACTTTAGGCATGTGATTAGGCTAAATCACGCTGTAACTACGCTGAGTAAGGTGTATTAAACATGTGTATAGAGTGCGGGTTGGTGAGTGTGACTACCTGTAGCTGTGTAGGACTCTTTGACATCCAGCTGTTTGGAAGCGAGGCCCGTTTCAGTGATGGTGGAGCGTGGCGTAAAGCTGCTGGGATAAAAACTCCCCGAAAACAGCGCGAAACACAACACAACCACCTACAGAGAGACAAACACAAAGAGAAGAAGAAGAAGAAGAAGGGTGGAGAGAGGGGAGGGAGAGGCAAATAAATTATGAATCACACATAATGCTACGCTGCTAATGAACGATGGGAGCAGATGTTTCTAATTCAATATTTTAATCAATGTTTCATCAGCACAATCTCTGTTAATACACACACACACACACACACACGCACACACGTACCATTAAGCATGATGATGTCTGGGTGCCAACCATCCTGCAGGACTTGGAAACTTTTCCTGCCACGGCTGCCTGGAGAGACTGCAGCTGCTGCAGGAGAGACCTGTGGAGAAACACACACACACACACAGAGGTTACACACACACACCTGAGTGCATCGTGCATGCTTTTTTCACCATATAGACAGTCTGCATTTAATGTATCGCGTAAAGAGAGTGCAAACCATTACAGCTTAGCACAATAAAACACCTGCCTCACTTTACATTTCTTCCGACTCATTTTTGAACTCGGTGACCACAAAACACACCGACTCCTGGCTTAGAGTTGTTTGTGGGTCTGTGATCTGTGTGTCAACGCTGAAGACTGCCTCGAACATTTTCTCAGTTTTGTCAAAGTGCTGGAAACGGCATTCGCACCACGGGACACCAAAGTATGAGCCCAGTTTCTAAAGCCTCTCTTTACAAAGTGCTAAGAGGGTTAGCTATACAAAAAAAAACAACAACAACAACAACTACACAATGTGTCTAAGCTAGAACTCGTGACCAGAAACCAACAATAGAGCTAAAAACACACAACATAATACCTGACACGGCTAACCCAGTTAACCTCGATCCTTTAAATCTGTTGGTTTTCTATGATTATTTTTAAATTTCCTATCTTGATGTTTTTTGTCAGCTGTTTCTGTCTCTACACTCAGTGTAAGTGTAACTGAATGTAAGTGTGAAATGAAAGCAAACAGCTTAGAACGCACTGACATGACACGATCCATGAGATATTTTTAAAATAAAGCTTAAAATTTAATTTCTCAGGGGAGAAAGGATCAGCTTATCATTTCAGACACACAATGTCTATTCATTGAACAACCTTTCTCCATATTTTTTTAAACTTTTGTTTCTTTATTAATTTTTTAACATGCAAAGACATTGTTATTTGTTATGTGTGTGCTGATTTGTTCTGTTTTGTTTAGAAAAACAAAAAAACATTGTTGTAATCTGAACAGGTTTGCAGACTCTTCTGTACTGCCATCTCCAGGACTGAAAAATGAAGCCACTGTGGAAGCATCAGAAAGCTGCAGTTCCTCATCTGGCCACTTGAGGCCGACTTCCAAAGTGAGTCAGATCCCATAGACTTACATGTTAAAATGTCCATTTTACAGTAGTAATAAGCATGTTTTACAATTTGGGGTTCGATTGATAGTCTCCCTCCCCCACCCCCATCCCCATTCATTACCCCCACCATAAGTGCATGGTGGTGTTTTTATTTTATAAATATTATTTATCCAGATATTGGCTGCTGTGATTTACAGATAGGGGGAGCTGTAGTTGTGTACCGGGCCTCATATTTGCTAATCGGAGTTGCTTAACTGTACCATTCTTCTTTGTTTGTGTTGTTTGAGCTTTTTTGAAAGAATTGCCTTAATGGCACTGAAAACAACAAGGCGGCAAGCTTCAAAATACAGAGTACAAACCCACTGGGTGACTTCATGGTGGCTTCCATCTTTTATATACAGTCTATAAAAGTTATGCAAACTCATTGAATTGTGTGCCCACACATTCTGCATGTTAATGTGAATGATATCGCAGTAAATTACATCAGCATCCTTATTATAAAATCCAGAATTTGCACTTTAGTGAAGAATCTGCTGTTTATTTTTGCACAAGTCAAACATTTTTCTGAAATTTTTCTTTCTCGTTTGCTTCATTAAATAAGGAACTGAGCTTAACGACAACATAAGCTGGCTGTCCAGGTGTCCCAGAATAAAAAACACACACACACACCACGCATGCAACTGGTTCATTAAGTTTTTGACACTGACAGCAAAGCCCACTTTAACCACTGAGTGCAAAACAAGCCCCAGAACAGCTGTGTTCCAGGCAGCTATACTTAACACAGTGCACTCAGTGGGTGCACGCACGGTTTATCCATGCATAACGAGAGCAAACAGCGCTGTCTATCTGATGCAGGGTGAGCTTTTCACATTAAAATAGCCTCATGATTATGCATGGATGCAAAATTGCAGCTGAACACATCCACGGGGAGCTTTTGATTCAGCTCTATTTGCAAATAATAAAAGCGAGTCAGTGTTTCCCCACTCATTCTCCGTGCTTTTCTCAGCTGCACTGCGTGAAATAAAAACAGATGCCTTTAGAGATTCACAAAGACAGAGGGAGAGGGAAAAAAAAGCCAAATCCCCAAGGATGTGTTAAATCCAGCATGCGCCCAGGGAGGGACATTTTTAGGTGTGAACCCGTCCTCCCTCATGACTTTCCTGGTGTTTTGATTGTCACCATCCCAGAGTCTTTATGACACACTTGTCATCGCCTCTGTCGCTCACTCATCTGTGTCGCCACTGACAGAGGCTGAATCTGTAAAGAGCCCAAATAACTGGACTACCACCTCAGTTATCCTTTTGTTTTTGTGCTCGCGTTCTCTAATTCAGAAAAATTCCTCGTTGGAACTGCTGGAAGTGCTTCGTGAAGACAGTTTACTTACCTACCTTAAGCCAAAAGAGGAGGGAGAATTTGATGTTTGACCAATAGGGGCAATTTAAAAGCATCTTGCAGGAAATAATTAACTTCTATGTGGTAATTTTATATTTTTATGTAGTTTCAGAAGTTAAGGATCTAAAATGGGTCCCTTACTGTGCATTAAATCAATCCTATACGAGGTTAAGACTGTGAGTCCGTGTGTGCTGCTCTTACTTGTTTGTACACTCCAGAGTCTCCACTTTCCTGCGCAGCTCGCTGTTTTCGTTGGAGCAGGTCTCCACCCTGTGGTCAGACAGCAGTACTGCAGGGTCAGTGACTGAACGCCGTTCATTCATCAGCACCACTTTCTCCCTGTTCTGACTCTAGCGTGATTTATTTGTAGTTTAAGAACAGCTGCTTTCACTCTGCACACCTCGGTAATGCCGAGATTCACCCTGATGATGTTTGAATGTGGATACTTTAGATGACCTAGCATTTTTTCTAAAAGGGGACACTAAAGTTTATGCAGCATTAATAGCTGTTTGCTATTTGTAGTGATCCTGACATTGTTTTTCACATGAAAGAGGAAAAAAGAAGGACTTACTTCTTCTCCAGAGCATCCATGTACTCCTTCTTCTTCCTGCGACTCTCTTGAGCTGAAATCTGAGAGATGGTGAAGGAAACAGAATCAGAAAAAGTAGAAAAATCAGAAATTCGCCTGACATGACAAATATTTTCTTGTTTTTTGTTAACTATTTTGTTCTAACTTGCAGTAAACATATTCCTAGTCTTTTAGACTCTTTACGGATGATCACGGATGCTTGCTCAGATCATCCAAAACACGAACTGTGCTCTACATCGGCACCTTGTTCTTGATCTTCCTGCGGATCTTCTTAAGTGCCTTCTCCTCAGCTTTGGTGAGCGGGAGTTTGTTGGGAACAGGGTAACCTTCGGCCACCAGCGTGCGGCGCTCTTCCTCGGTCAGGATCAGCGGCCCAGAACCCTGCAGTTTCTACAGGAAACAACAGATAAACGTAAACATTGTTTACAACTTTGTAAAGAGGGAGGATGTCTAAAAAATGCTTGTGAATTTTACACTATAACTTCTTTTTTGGCACGATAGTCTGCACATATACATTAGGTTGTAGAAGGGATGTGAAAGGAGTGGAAAAGGTGGAAAGTCCAGTAATATTCATGGATTGCAGAGCAAAAACAGCAGGAAAATTATGCAAAAAACCCCAGTTATTTTAATTACATCAGCTGGAAACACGTTACTCTGCTATTCTGCTCTCTTTGAGGTTTGATGGGCTTTTAAAATTTCCTTTAATCTTACATGAGGAGCGGTGAGCAGAGGCGAGTTGGAGAGGGAGGACGAAGCACCTCGTGGTGACACCTTCAGGCCAGCCTGGGATGGAGGGGGGCTGGTGGGGGATGTGGGGCAGGAGAGGCCAGGCACGGCGTGAACGGGGCTTTGGCTGCCCTCTGAGTCACTGCTGTGGGAACTCGGGGGAGTGGGAGGCATCTGTAGAGACTCCAGACCTAAAACACAGCGGCTGGATTGTTAGCTATTCATTCAGTCTCAGAGAAAACAGAGAAAAATTATAAAAATTTAAATTTAGAAACCATTTTTGATGCTCAGGGGTTTTCAAACTCAGCTGTGAGGTATTTAAACAAATCACCAGCAGGGGTCCTCGTAGCACACCATTACAGAAGTGCAGCAAGTGGAAAGAGAGGAGAGGAAAGAACTGACCTTTTGGTGAGAGATTGAGGAACTGGTCCACTTCATGAGGCTCCAGTTTAATTTTAGGGCTGATTTTCTCCTCCTTTATCTTCAAACAGAGGAAAAGACAAACAGGAGGTGTTAAAATGTTACAAACATTAAAAAGAAGAAGAAAAGAGCACGAATATCTGATTTAACCATCGTTTCTCACCTTGATGACTTTGCTCTGGTTCACTGTGACCTGAACTGAGGTGGCAGCAGGGGCCAGGGCCGAACCCTCGGACGTTTGGGCCCCCTCACTGGTGGCCAGAGAGAGGGAGAGCGTGGGGAGCAGGGAGGGAGTCTCACACAGGAGGCTCTCAATGGCTTCCTCCTGCTCCATAGGCCACTCGGCTGAATCGCCATCGGACTCAGCTGCAGAGGAGGCAAAGCGTGCTCCTGTTAGTGCTCTTTACCAATGAGATTAGATTAGATTAGATTAAGGTTTATCTACCACTGCACACAATAATACCAACACTTACCAACAACAGTAGCAGAGCAGCTCCATAAATATTACGGTAAAGGGTAACAAATACTGGTTTATAGAGCATTAATGCTTCATTAGCAATCTTAACTTTTGAGTTTTAACTTTTGTTTAAAGTCCTTTCACAATAAAAAGCTATAAAAGCCTTGATAAAGCAGATTTAGTGGTAAGATGCTGTTTGACTGTTTTCTGTCTTTTATTCTTTCTTCTTCTGATTCTGGTCTGATTCTCAGTGTGATGACGTGAGAATCAAAGCAGGGATTTTACATCACGAGCCACATATTTTGAATTTAAGTGGGCCAGACCAGCGAGACTCCACTTTCTCCCAGTGAAGTTCATTTTAACTACACTTTTAATCCCAGCGATAGGATTTGTATCAAAAAATAAAAAGTCTTTAAAACCAACAGCTGTGATTAATAATCACTGTGAGCTTGAGGACAAGCACCCCGGTGCTTTTGATTGGTTGTCCTTTAAAGTCACAATCTTTGTGTTGGCATCTCACCTGCTTCGCTGCCGTGCTCTCCGGTCAGGTGTGACAGGGGTGACTGGGGTCGGCTGTCACCGCACAGCGAGTAGCTGTGCTCAGCGGTGATGTGGGGCGGAAGAGGGGAAGACGGGGACAGGTCGGCGTCGTCGTCTTCCTCCATGGACTCCACCGAGTCTCTCCCCCCGGACAGGAAGGGGTCGCTGAGCAGCTGACCCAGCAAAGCATCCTGGGAGAGGTCGTCCAGCAGCTCGGAGAAGTGCTGCAGGGAGGAGAAATAAAGCACTATGAATTTTCAGAGGATGTTTAATTTGAACTCCTGTCACAGACATGCAGGAGGAATCAGACAGATAATTACATAAAGCCACATCGTCGGGAGCCTACGACCGTCAGTCTGTAATTACAGACTATTAAACTCTTTATTGGCACCTTGCCTTGAGGTTTCCCTCAGCTCTCCCTCAGAGAAGACTAAAGCAGCCAATCAAATACTCAAACCTCTCCCCCACTAATCACAGCTTCTCTTTCAGTGTGTGTTTGATTCTCAGTGTGGTGACACATTTACCAAACACATACAGAAGTTTGCAGACAAGCCCTCTTCCTCCCAGCCTTTGATCCCCCATCATCACATTCCTTATCTCCTAGGCAGGTGAGCATGTGTAGATCCCCCCCTGTGATTGGCTGTTATGACTTTAACAAAAGGCAGCCAAAGCAAAGTATGCTGGAGATTAGGCCTTCCTCTGCTCCTCTCAGCATGCAGAAAACATGCAGACTAGACCTCCAAGTTCAACAGTTTTGGTCCCCAAGACAAAGGAAAACAGAACATTGATGTCTTATCCTATCAGATAAACCCAAACATACTCAGTTTAAAGCAATAAACAGTAGATAAAACCATGAAGTCCTCACTTTGCAGTCGCTATTATACAACAAATGTTGTATAATGTTTCTAGAAAAACCACCAACCAGTTTATATCCGGTCTGTCCAGAAACACTACATGTACATGTATGAAGGGATAATTGAAGCAATTTAAGAGAAATGGAAGTGTACACGGGTTCAAATATGGACGTCGATGCCAAGAAGCCACAAACTTTAAAAGGTGGATATCACCGATTCAAAAGTGAAATAGAATCACAATGTTCTGTTCTGAAGTTATTATACCATGTAGTTAAAGTGTTTTTGCAGAACATTTGCAGAACGTTATAATGTCGTTCGTTTCTGAGTCGGTGCCAGGATTCAGAAAACATCATTCGTCCTGCTACAGCAGTCGCCGGCATGGAGGCAGTTATCGTTTCAGCCAAACTAAACTGTGAAATAAGATAAAACTGCATTACTTTCATTCAATATAAAATAAAGTAACTGGTAATAAAGTTACTGTAAGTCTGTTTGAATATAGTCTACCCTTGGTGCCTCTGTTTTGTTCCGCACTGAGCTCGGCTGGAAAAGCTCCCTCCTCCCCTCAGTTCTGCAGCACACTTACAGTGATATTCATCCACGCTCTACCCTTACTCACTCACTCATAAATAAAAGCTATTTAAAGCAGTTTAATCTGGAAATAATCTTGTGTTTTTTAAGGTCTCCCATCCCCTGTCACAGTTATCAAGCCGGGCTATGAAAGCAGGCAGGCCTGATTTATATATGTTAGCAAAACACTTATTCAATGCATAAAAATTGCTAAGAGGAAATTAAGATTACAAAGATTATGAAAAAATATAGGCCATTACTTTTATCATGTGTGCAGTTTTTCGTCCTTTTTAGATTTATTTATTAACTCGTCATATTCAGTTTGGGGAAAAAACTGGCAAAAAACATAAGTACCCGAGTAGGTGGGTAACTCTTTTCCTCTTGTGTTGCCTCCCGTGGGTAACGCTTGTTTCTCTTTTCTTTTCTGGAATTGGCACAAGGAGTTCACCGGCATGTACAAACATGTGATTTATTTTGACAAACACGTCTTTTTCTTACTTTTAAATCCTAAATCCCCTGCAGTTTTGTCACTGATGAACTTCCGTACATGTTTATCTCCTTGTGGTGTTACTGTCTGCTACGCTTTCTATTTGAGATGTTTTATTGCTCTTATATATCATTGTATCATTCTTTTAAGAAACAGAAATGATGTACAGTTACCCTCAGGGATCGCATACATTTCAAACTCAAAGCTACATTTTTCCAGCCCTGTCCTCGCTTGAACTCGCTGCTTCAAAAACATTTGTGATGCAACTTCTAGTTCTGCTGGGACACAAAATAAGAAGCAGGTTTCCAATTGCAGTTTCAGCTACATGGGACTCGGCCAGTGTGAGAGAAGAAAACCATTTAAATTAGAGACACGTGAAGAGCAAGACGAGGAAAACAACCTATTACGACACCGATGGTTTGGACAAACTGTTATAAAACAACAAAACAGACAACAAAAAAAGATGTATACATGAATGAGAAGAGGGATAAAGAGAGAGTGAAATCAAGATGCAGGAAACGAGGAAAGAGGAGGAAGGTGGACGACCAAATGCCAAGCATGCGGCTTCGATTACAGTCTGAGAAAGAGAGAGCTTAACTTCTAGCATTTTCTCCCACATGCACAAACACAGAGGCTTGAGGACGGCCCTTATAGGGCAGCATACAGAGGTCATTTCACTGTGTGTGTGCGTGTGTGTGTGTAATGCAAACAGCGACAGCACACCGTGAATCTATTCAAGAGGGAAGACAAATATTTACACATTTATACACCCGTGGGTTCTATTTTAACCTCCAGAACAGCGCATATAAGTGGAAACAACCCATTATATCAACATATATTACTGTGTGTGTGTGTGTGTGTGTGAGTGAGAGAGAGAGAGAGAGAGAGAGAGAGAGAGAGAGAGAGAGAGAACGTGAACAACTGTGCACACTGTAGACAAACATTTACAGCTTTACCCTCATTCCAGCATCTCCTGGCAGCAGCAGCATTACCAAGAGGCATCTTATTACTTTAAACCATTTTAAACAAGTAAACACATAAAACACTGACAGATCTGGGTGTTAATTACAGTAATAATAGTCATTTTAAATATAAATAATAATGATAACGCTACAGTTCAAAGACTATCCTCATTTCTATTTACAGCGATTTATATTTGGCGGTATGACTTTGTTCTGGGACCTCCCTGTCCTTGTATACCACGAGCAAGCAGCGAGAGTCAGAGTGTAAAAGCAGGCATCGCTGACAACATACATGACTTTGATAGAGTCAGAAAAACATGAAAAGAAAGATCTGGGGTTGAAGGTGGGTTGAAAAGTGGCTTGCAGATGCACAGCAACTGTAGTGAGGCTATATCTGCTGAACCAAGATTCCTAAAACATAGAAATTAAACTGTATTTTTGTACTTTTACACAAATTTTAGATTTGTATAGATTTTAGGATTATCATACTAAGAATTTTGACGATACGAGGTTCATTACCTTAAACATAATCACATCTAACATAGTAGCTTAAGCCATGTGACTGCGTTTATTTTAGCATAATGTCAGCATATTGCTTCCTACAAAAAAGTGTGTGTGTTTGTGTGAGACAGGGGGGTGACAAAGCATTAAAATCACAATAAGGCCCGAAAAAAAAAAAACTTAAAAAAACAGTGGGTGTGTTTTTTTAGCTTTCAGGGAGGAGGAGTAATTACATACGGAGCAAATCCATGTTTACAAGAGAAGGTCTGGTTTATGGGACATCTGATACCACCCCAATATCACAATGACACTGAAACAAACTAAATAAAATAAATAAATAAATAATCAGCTTTTATTGCCTTAAGTTTAGTTTAAAAAATATCAATAAAAAAACATGGAGGCTCAGAAACAAATATATCCTCCTCTTTCTGGAGAACAGGAAATGGGAGAGGTCCAACTCCGCCTGCTTGAAAACAGAACCACACCAAAGGCACACAGTGAGGCTTTATGAGCTCCCTGTCATTTCTGCTGTGGGAGTTTGTGGTCATGGTTGTGTGTGAGACTGGGCTGCAGCATAGGTCACTGGCCGGGTGTAGCTCATCACGCACAACAGAAACCTCTTTGTCCCCTGCATCCCAACAGAGAGGTGTAATTTAGGGCTGGCTGTAACCCGACGCTCTCCAGCTGGGAAACAACCACGAGAGCTGAAGCCAAAATGGGAAAATTGGGAGATTACACTAGAACTAGAGCAAGAATCAGCAGGTTACTGACTCATCTGAGGGAGCAGGGGTGATAATAAAGAGGCTGCCCTCATATTTTTTATAATAATGTTTCTAATGTAACACGCAGAAACAAGCAGAGGACTCAGCTGACGGCGCAGATCGCAATCTTTTAATTGAAGTCGCGATGAAATCTGTCAGTGGAGGCGGAAATGAAGACAGATAATGTCTCGAGCTGTGATGAGACATCAGTGCCGTCCGCAGAAATCCCCTGTCATCCAAAGAG
The DNA here is from genome assembly GCF_000239375.1 of Pundamilia nyererei. Lineage (NCBI taxonomy): Eukaryota > Metazoa > Chordata > Actinopteri > Cichliformes > Cichlidae > Pundamilia > Pundamilia nyererei. The sequence goes on from NW_005187593.1 coordinate 198,871, forward strand.
AGAGACAACACAGCCAGCAGCCGCACAATATTTTTCATATATCAGGATCACATCAAAGGAAACGGGATGAAGACAAAGCACCAAACTGGGACACACGAGCTAGATAAACACTTTGGAGTTTGAGCTGTTTCAAATTGACTGTGACTGTGTTAGATTAATGCCAACAGGCTAAAGAGTTTCTTCACTTTACACCAGAAGTGGCACGCAGACAGCACTGTGGAGACAGACCATAACACTGATATCTTTACAGCTGTTTACTTCACATATGGCTAGTGACCAGTCAGCGAACCCTCTGGCAACCACCTGTTGCTAAGGGAAAATGTGTACTCCTCTACCGGTTGGCAACATGTTGGTAGAATTTGCTGATATTGCTTTGCTAGTAGTTTGCTTGGAGGATGGCAACTTGTCTGAAAACAGTCACCAACTGCTTGCAGAATGAAACTGAGAAAAGTTCACCTTCAAAATAAAGGTTGTGCCTTACCGCTGCAACCAGAATCTTTCAAAGGGCGCAACTTTTACTTTGAAGGCAGAGATACTGCATCTTGAGTTGCACTTTTTCAAGATTTGGCAAATAGCTGGCGAGTGTTTACAGAAATCGGCGTCTTCAGTGCAAACTACAGGAGATTGTAGCTTGTTGGTGACTAAAACAATCACAAGGAAGTTTTTGACCCAGCTCTATCTTTGTCAGCAACCATTTCCCAACCATCAGGGAAAAGCACATTTTTTAGAACATTTAGTATTTAGTACATATTTAGTACACTCTGATGTACTAAATATGTACTAAATAGGCATTCACTCATATGAAATTTGGCTCAGTTATGTGCTTTTGGTTTGAGTTACTACTTTACACCTCAGTAGCAACTGCTAGCATGAGTAGCAACTGCTAGCATGAGAGCTAACATAGCACAAAGAAAGCTGAACATCAAAGCAGTTTGGCTTTTTAGAAACGTAAGAAAGTTTAAATCAAGCATAAAACGATAATCCCAGCATCTTCATCACAATGAGGAATATATCTTATTAATTTAATACTGAGTACCAGTAATGGCTGATACATGACTCCAAGACCAACTGAAAATGAGCCACAGCAACCCTACATCTAAATGTTAGAAAATAAAATAAAACCAGTGGGATTTAAGAAATATCCAGTCCACTGCACACTAGCCAGTTGCCAGGCAGAACAGCGAGCGGTAAGCCTCGACATCTGTGTTGATCACCGGTTAGCAGCTAATTTAACAGAGGGAGGAGAGGAATGTGCTTCCCTGTCTGTAATTCTTCTGTAAAGTACGATGTGCATCTGTTTTAACCCTTAATGAGCAGATCCTAAAGCTCGAGGAAAGTTTGATGATGTCCCCTCCTCCCCTTAAAGCCCAAACCAGATGCCTACAAACTATAAATCACACTAAAACCACACAGGCCCCACCGTCCCCCTCCTCTAGTGTGTGTCCAGCTGACTGACTGAGTGTGTTTGTGTGTGTACCTTGCCCTGGACTCAGCTGTGTGTACTTTTGCTGATGACAGCCTAATAAAGTAAACGCGTCTGTGTATCAGCACCAACTGAATGACTCAATAGTTTGATGTGGATCCCGATTATCTGTCCCGGTCGCTTTACTGTCACTAATAACCAACACGTGTCCAATTATCAACCGATAACCAGTGCGAAAGGTTGAATGAAGACCTGAACTTTCATCTGCAGGAATCTTCTATCTGACTAACGCATCATTTTGTTATCGTGTCTGCTATGCCGTCATTAAGAGATAGAGGAGAAAGCTTCGCTTCTCTAACTTCACTTTCCCCACTTGCTCTCAAATTCTCTTAAAATCCAGTTCCCCCACCCTCTAGTTTGATTCTCCTAATGTGGGCCCTCTGGTGAAATTCCCAAAACACTTTGAATATTTGGATATTTGGTCCTCAGCCGCTGTGGTAACAGCACTTTAGCAATGAGTGAAACTCCCCCCTGGAATGATAACAATGTGTACAAGCAGTTTTAACACTTAGCTAAAGTGTGCACACGTGCACAGCATTTATCAGCCAAAGAGCAGAGATTGCTCTCCACTAAGTACAACCTTTAAACACTCATCGATGACCTCAGAAGCAGTCTGTCACACATGACACTGATAATGATGTGAATAATATTTGTGCACGCCTGCCATTTTTAATCTAAAAAAAATCCAACTGCCCCCTACAAATCTTTTATTTTTTACATTATTTTATTAAAGAAAACTTTTTGGCTTAAAAGGCTTATTATGTTTTAAAGTTTACACTCGTAATCTGCCTTTCATGCACACGTTTGACCAAAGACAAATGTAGAAAGTGTTCAAGCCTCTGATGAGTATGAACTATGTGCTTTATTGTGTTTCATTTCTCCTTAGTACTTATCGCCCCAGGAGATCTTTGAGGTCAGCCGACCTGATGCTTTTAGATGTTCCCAGGTATAAATTAAAGACAAAGGGAGAGAGAGCGTTTGCTGTGGCTGCACCCAGACTGTGGAACAGCTTACCTCCTCACGTCAGACTCTCCAAAAGCCTAGAAACTTTTAAAACCGCTCTTAAAACTCACCTCTTTTCACTGGCTTTTAGAAAGGTTTAATTTATTTGTTTTATTTATTTTAATTTTATTTTTATCAGCGAGGTGTTACTACGAAATTGTGTTCTATTGTATTTTTATCTGTATCTACTGTACAGCACTTTGGTCAGCCTTGGTTGTTTTTAAATGTGCTCTATAAATAAACTTGACTTGACTTGACTTGACTTACGATGTCCAGTGAGTAAAGGATGGTAACCACTGGTAACCCTCGTTCATCACTAAAAAAAAATGAGCTTTTAAAACTTTTCTACAACCCCAGTTCCAAAAAATGTGGGAAACTTCCTAAAACTTAAATAAAAATAGAAAGAAATCATCTTCTGTCCTAATAAACCCAAATATTATTCACTGTTAAACACAGAAAACATATTAAACTGGGACAAATTTATAATTTCAAGAGACATGTCTCACAAAAAAGCTGAGACTTGGGAACAAAAGGCCAGAAATGCAAAAAGTACTATAAAGAGCAGACGTGCACCAATCTGCAAAAACTGTGTCTACAAACTGTGGAACAATTTCAAAATAATGCTCCTCAATTATTTCATTATCTACATTACACAATATCATCAAAAGATTCAGAGGATCTGGAGAGCTGGAGGTTTCTTCCTGTTAACAGGGAGTTTTTTCTTTATGCTTGCTATGGAAACTGAAACGCACATAAGATCACCTGGAAGTATTGCATAAAGTCAAAACAACAGCATTATTATCAAGGTACCTTACATTCTCCTGCTGGAGAGATTACGGTAAATACGGTAGTTGTGGCTAGACTACTGAGTCCTATTCGTTTATCATGAATCTTTCAGAGCCAATCAGCTCAAATTTGTTTGGTTAAGGCCGTTTAATCTGCAGTGAAATAAACTATTAACAACTGAAAATGTGAATCACAGCAGTCACACCTGACAAGCCTGGAAAGATCTCATTTAAAAAAGGGAATGAGACAGGGAATGATTCTCTGCAGTTACATTTTAGTGAGTCACCAAACACAACTAGTTGCCTGAAGACTGAGACAAATCCCTGCATGCTATTATCAAACCAAAAACAAACTGCACTGGATCAGGCCAACAAAAATGTCTTTCAGAACAGATAAATTAGTTTAATTAGATAAACGTGATGGTTAGCAGGATCATAAATCAGTCTGGAACCACTTTAAACCTGTCTCTGCAGCACTGGGCTTGATCTGTCCACGCTGTGGCATTGATACTGTCTGTGTTAGCACAACAAGACAAATCACAGACCTTGGAGAGGTTCGGCTATCTGGATCTTATCTGAGGGGGGAGGTGGCAGTAGCAGGTGAGCCCAGCACTGAGCCCACATGTCCAGACAGCCGTAAGAACTCACAGGATGCAGCTTCCATCACTTTTAACAAACTGTTTGACGTCAAACAAGCGATACAGTTCACAGAGATCCACCTGTTTAAGCTTCATCCGCAGGCACACAAACACACAGCCGTCTCACCACAGCCACGAGGGAATTTGAAGAGATGTGAAGCTCGGCCAGGAACGACCTTGTTTGACAAAAACCTCTTCATTCCAAGAGAAACACGATCCGGTTCTCACACCGATAAGGACATAGAGACACTCCCTGACCCAGATTCCCGACTTCGATCCCAGCTTGATTCGCTAACCACCCCCCCTTTTGGTAATCAAAGGTGCAGCGAGTGCACCAGGGGATAAGAGAGGATAATAACAGAGGAAGGCAGAAAACCAGCAGCTGTCAAGGATGCCTGGATGATTAGAAGCACAAATAATGACTATTTTCATTCAAATTCAAACTTTTTCAGCTTTTCTAAACAGTCATGGGTACTTAAAACTGAAAGAAATGTTACAGGATGCCAAAACCTCTAAAATATTAAATTTATTATCATTTAAAACAAAGAACTAGAAGTTATCATTTTTAAAACTTTATCAATTTAATCCTCCCTCAAACACAAAACCTTTTGGTTCATTATTTGGGGTTTTTGGCCTCTAACCTCACAGTTTCCATCCTTACTGCTCTAATCAGCTTATTTCCATTCACAGGAGGCTGTTATCAATTACAAAGCTTTTAAAATCTGACGAACTGCCCAGCACTGAGCAGCACAGTTTTTTTTTATAGTTCTTCTGACTGCTGAAAGAAGCACTTTTTGTATGTCTGCACTGCAGGAACTGCCACTTAAAGCTTTTGGGGCTTTTTTACTTCCAGCCTCGGGTTAGGTACACGCTGAGCCTCTGAAGCAGGACTGTCCCAAACATGATGGTAATTTATAGGATAGCACAAGTTTTTAAAAGCCTCTGTACCGGATTTTTTAAGCATGTAAACAAAAGCTTTTAACCATTCTCCCCACAAAAACAACATCTGACAACCTCAACTCTACCCTTAATGACAAGTTTTGACAGCTCAGTATGAATCAATAACGACATGGTTTGTCGACCATTAGAATAGTTTCCGGGTTTTTACGAGGGTAGGAGGGGGCAGAGATCCCCCTGGCTAACTGATCCAAACCCACTCACTCTGTCTTGGAAGCAGGCTGGAAATATGAGCTTCAGGGATTACTCCTCGTAGGCTTTCAAGAGGTAAAGAGTTAACATTGGCCTTGCAGAATGTGAAACAAAGCACTAAGAGGTGGACTGACAGTGAAATCCCTTATTGAGAGTATATGAAACAGATTAAAAAACAACCAGTAGGCAGTGAGGACAGAAAAAAAATATCAGCCAATCACATGAGAGCAACTCAGTGACTTTGAATGTTTTGGAATTGTTGTCAGGCAGGCTGGTCTGGAGGGTCTAGTGGGGTTTTCCCACATGAACATCGCTAGGGATTCCTGAAAATGGTCGAAAAAGTAGAAAATATCCAGTGAGCGGTTCTCTGTGAATAATGCCAGAGGTCAGAGGAGAATGACCAGATTGGTCCTTCCCTTTATGACAGTGCATCGATCTTCCAGTGGCTGCTTCCAGCAAGATAACACAACACGAACCACAGACCATCTCAAACTGGCTTCTTGAACACTAAGTTCTCTGAACTCAAATGGCCTCCACAGTCACCAGATCTCAGAGCACTTTTGGGATGTGGTGGAACGGGAGATTCACATCATGGATGTGCAGCGACTGTGTGATGCTCTCATGTCAACATGGACCAAAATCTCTGAGGATTGTCTCCAGCACATTGTTGAATCCCTGCCACAAATCATTAAAGCAGCTCTGAAGGTAAAAGGGGTCTGACTTGGTACTACCAAGGTGTAGTAAGGGGTAAATGCTCATGCAATTCTTCTGATCAAATAATTGTTTCAACCTAAAAATAACTAACGGCTTCTGAAAAGAGAGGATTTACTCTACTTTTTATTCTATTTTCGTGTGTGATGAGCACTTTTAACATTTTACAGGCTACATAACCAAACAATTGGTTTACGATATAGTTGACTGAGTAATTTAAGAGATAAGATAAGATAGAACTTTATTAATCCCTCGGGTGGGTTCCTCTGGGAAATTCGATTTCCAAAAAAGCACAGCACCGACAGAAGTTACAGAGTTACAGAATATTATATATATATATATACACACACACACACACACATACACACACATATATAAATACAGAGACAAATATAAATAAAATATACAAAGGAGATAAATAGAATAAATAGGAATAAAAATAAAAATACAAGTGAATTGCACATTTCAAGTATTTCTGGTAAAAAGATTTATTAAATGCAGCTTTTGAGCAATCCTAAAGCAGATTTTATGCTCTACACTTGCTCAGAGGTCACAAAGACTAATCAGATGCTGTGGGTGAATCTGAAGGAAGACTCTGTGCCCTAAATTAGAGAAACTGTTCCAGCACACAAAACATTCTGCATTAGCATCAGCAGTGATATTATCACATATCAGACTTTGTTCTTTTTACACATAATGGTAGGGCGGAGAGACGGTTAACGGATGTAAACAGCAGGATGTGAGAGAGAATAACAGCAGGCATGAAGTCCAGCAATGCTGTTTACCCTCCACCCACGTATGAACAAACACAAAGACAAAAAACATCTGAACTTTGCAAAAGTTGCAGCGGATCCATTTCAAAATAAAGGTTTCCAGAGGTTAACATCCATTTCCTGTCTAACTTTTCCCTACGGGGACCAATAAAGTACTCTTTCTTCTTTCTTTCTAACACAGCAGCCTCAGACCTCATTAATGTTTCAAGCTGAATTATTAAAAAAAAAGAAAGCCTTAATGTCAGCAGTTAAATGGAGCCGCGACAGGAAATGTGTTCAAAATGGGAATCTCTGAGGTCCCGGAATGGAAAACATCCCGAGTCAAAGTTCAGAGCTGTGAGTCAGCTGCTCTCTGAAGCATGCAGTGATGGTACTGGAAATGCGTGTGTGCAGCACGGAGGCGGCACAAACAGACCCACAAGAAGACAAATGGAAAAACCGTTTCAGGGTCCCCTGACAAGTAAAACCCAACCCATCCCCTCCCCCCGCCAACCCCTCTGCCTGTCTCTAACAGCTTCCCAAAAAGCTCCAACTTCAACCCCCACAAACACAGACTGACACACACTTTCCACTCTTTCCCTGTCATACTGACCTATCATCTGTGCAACCCCCACTCTTCCCCCACCGACCCTCCAGATGTTACACAATGACCTCACCGGAGAGCAGGCAATGATATCAGCCTGTATTTATTTAGCCTGTTTTTACAGTGGAACCTATGAGAAGAACAAATGTCATAAACAGACCAACAGTGAACCGATTCTGCCTGATAATCTGCATCTTATTCTTCTGTGTCATGAAGCTCTGCTGTTGGCCAAAACCCTGTCTTTGCTGAAGCAAACACTAGGTATTAATCCACAGCTGAAAATAGTCCCCGACAAATGCTTTATATCTTCCACGCAGACTATTTTTTGCTAAAAGCTTCTTATTAATAATAAAAAATATATTGCTTTTCAAGAAAACAGCGACAAACTGCAGTAAAAATACAAGACTTTTTGTTTTTGTGAAAACAGTTAATACTGTAAGGTCTGATGCTTTCGAGGAAAAACCAGCAGCAAGCTGTACTTTAAATTTTTAAACCATAATACAGCGTAATAACAACTTTGGACTCATGAGATAGTCAGAGTTTAAACGTTAAAGTACTGGACCAAAAATTGTGACTTTCACTGTTGTGGCTACGCCTCAGAGCGGTGTTTAGGTTTAGCTAGCAAAAGTACATTATAACGAAGTCTTAGTGATCAATCGCATGCTGTCATTGTTCGCTTCCACGTTAGTTATAAAAAATTTGCAAAAATTAAAAACTCAGCGAAACAACAAGTTGCTCAGTGTCCCAACATTTGGAAGAAGGGACTGCTCTCACAGCTTGTCCCCCTGACCAGGACGACAGGTCAGCGGGGGAGATATCATCACCCCCACCCGACAATGGGTACCAAGCCCCAAGAAAATATATATATTTTTTTTTCTTTTTTTTTTTCACAGGTCAAAATATTGGTACGATAATAAAATCATTGTGTGGTCTGTCTCTAGTCAGACGCAGCAGGGAGGCAGCGTTTCTGTTAAACACAAGCACAGCTGGCCCTCATCTTGTGTGCATTTCCTTCTTAAAAACTGGGTCAGCACGCTCCTAACTTTTTCCATCTCTGCACTGCTAACACTGACCATTACACTCACACCTCTCCATCTGAACTCCTTCACCCTTACTCACACATACTTTGAGTTCTTCCAGCTCTCTCGAGCCTCTGATTTTCTCCCAACAACACAAACTTCTTCAACACTGTGTTGATGTTGACGATTTAGGGATTCATTTGAAGATAATCTCTCCTAAAGCTCAGTTTATCCGGTTTGTTGCTGGATTCGGGGTAAAATCTGGGCTGGCGCTGGTCTTGCTGTGCACCCTATAGTGCGCCGTCCTGGGCGCGTTGCTGATCTTGATTCCCCTGTTAGGAAAATTTTCCTGGGGTGGATGCTTTCCAAGCAGACGCATGCTTCAATGAAAAGTCATGCAGGCTGGCGCACACTTGCACACATGTGGTGAACTCTGCATGGATGACTGGGCCTGTTAGCGTCTCATGTGATTGAAAGGTTCAGGTTATAAAAAAGGTGTGCTCTGTCAGAAGAGCAGAACATCTGGTTTAAAGAGGATGCTAAAATCTAATATTTGGGTAATGAAAACACAACAAGGATGAAATTTTCTCAATGTCATGCATAAACGGAGTCTGTGGATCCCGACAGATATACGGATCTTCAGTAGTTTGTGATACTTTCTCCTCAGTCTCTCCACACTTGCACTGAGTAATGTGCTAAAACTAAAAATGGACTAAATGTTTAGCTTATGTTCCACTTTCAAAACGAGCACAAACCGGGCTGCTTGGTGCAGTTTGCACACACCCTAAAGTGAAGCCACATCTGGCGACTTCACACTCACATGCAGTAACTTTCTGTGTCGCTAACATCTGCTGCAGCTCGCCAAGAATGACTGAAGTAAAACCAAAAAAAATTGCGTGTTTAAGGCCTAAAGACAACACGGGGATGGAGTCAGTGACCCTCCAGAGGTCGCTAGGGCAAAATGTGTGTGGCAAGTGGTTGGATTGTGTTGCTAGAGTGAAACTGGTTACAAAGAGTTACAGGATGCTGCTTAAAAACTTCTTGCGATTGCTTTGGTTACTAGCAAGATGCTGCGGTCACAAGTAGTCCGCATGAAAAATGCCAACTTGTCTGCAAACACTCGCCAACCTTTTGTCGAGCTGTAGTGAAAGCAAAAAGAGTGCAACACAAATCAGAAACAGAGAACTTTGGGCTTTCAAAGTGAAGGTTTTACCTTCTGAAACACGCTGGTAAAGTACCACAACTTTTACTTTGAAGGTGAAAGCTCTCCCTTTCCAGTTTGTGACAACTGTTTTCAAATTTCAGTGCAGCTCGACGAGCAGTTAGCAAGTGTTTATGTGGGTGACTTTAATGTAAACTACAGCATCGTGCTAGCATCCAAAGTGATCACAATGAGGATTTTGGTGCTGCACCCTCAACAGCTTCAGCTCCCCAGTAACTGGTCATTGAATACGCTGTGACCAGGAGGTCGTAGGGGAGCAGTCCTCATCAGTAGTTTACATTATGGCTGGGAGTCAATGAGTGGGAATGCCAAAAAATGTGGGAAATATGGGATAAAACATCAGATCCAGCAATGTAGAATATATTCAATTTGAAAGAATTAGGGATTCGAAATGATTACAACAGAAAATACGAACTTAATTCAGAGGTGGAAAAAGCTAAAATGCATTTGAATTAGTCTCAGATAGGTTTTAATATCTTTCTGCTTTTGCAGACTCATGTTGTATAACCGACAACTGTTTGTTTGGTAATACTTTATAATGTCTAAAAGAAAACCTCAAAGACTGACAGATTTGGCATGTTGCAGAGTGCTTTTCTGTGGAAATTCTGCAGAAGTTTGTGTTGAACAAAGCGTTCAACAACTTCTGCAGAAAAAGAATCTGCATCTTGAGACAGATTACAGCGATACTGCTAAACATAATAGTCCATTTAGAGGGGATTGATGGAAAATTATGAGGAAATGCATTAATATGTGAAAGAATGAAAGGTTAGGAAACAAATCAGACTGATCAAGTCACTTTACATACAGAAAGACGAGTCAGGAACAGCTGCAGAGACGTTTCTGGCATTTCCAACAGGAGCTGACTCGTCTAGCAGGAGTGACGGGGGGTGAGGAAGGTGGTGGATAATGGGTAGAAAGAGGAGTGAAATGCTAACTCGACAGCAGATGGACAGATTAGCATCTTAAACAGGTCTGGATTGGACTTTTGTTGAGTCACAAGGCAGGTTACCAGCTACTAAAAAAACAAAAACATCAAAGCTGAGCGTTTCTTGGTGCTCACACTGTTTAATACCCAGTTTACAGGCTTTACACGCTTTGATGTTTAATACATGAAATAGTGGAGCTCATGCAAAAATCCCAAAGTCTCACTACAAGCTGCTAAAGCCACTGAAGTTCTGTTTATTCAGCGAATCTAAAGTTTCTAACATGGACAAAATCCTGTAGAGCAGCTCTGAAAACTCGCCTGAAACTCTTCCGTTTAAAGAATTAAAAAAAACCAAACATGCTTCTAAAGAGTAAAGAACCAGAGGTCAGTTATCTGTATTTCACCAACAGCGGCTTCGACATAAAACCGCCTCAAGGCTCATTTAAGGGCTGGGTGTATAAAGTACTCAGAGGGACATTGAACCCACACCCTGCTAACCACACACTGCCATTTAAAACCTTTTATGGTGCCTAAAGCTGAGGGGAGAGGGGGCAGAGAGATAGAGGATGGAGCGAGAAAAAAGAGAGAGAAAGGTAGAAGGAGACAGAAATACAGACAGAGGGATAAATTTAGCTTTGCCTCAAAGAACGAAGGCTCCTGTGGATTTTCCATAATGATCCCTCCCCACGCTGATTACTACCTTCGCTTTGCTCTCAAATGGCTGCACGCCTGCAGCAAGCTCAAGTCTGAGTCCACTTTCAAAGTCAAAAGAAAAGTTGCATCAGATTTGACAAAGGAAAAAAAAAAGTGTTGCTCGTCCTCTGTGTGTGTGTGTGTGTGTGTGTGTGTGCACCATCTGCAGACCACTGTCACTTTTAAAGGCCAAAACAGTGACATGATTAACGAGATGCAGGAAAGTGAAAAGTCAGAGAGTTTATTCTCAGTGTAGAAGCATTCAAACCTAAAAGTTCAGTCGGATTCTTTAAAAACTTTTCAGTGAGTGCAGTCCAGCTTCGGCATGAAATAAATGTGCATTTAAATGTTTTAAAGCAGGAAACTTTGAATCACTCTGCAGCCATGCTTGTCTGTCAGTTCGGGGTGACAAACATACGGTCTAGGGACAAGAATCGGCCCACCAGGGTTCAATCCTACTCCCTGGATGGATTTGGAAAATGCAAAGAAGGAACAAATAAACTTTGGATTTTTTAACCATCCTGCTCACAAAGGCCTTTAGACTAGTCTGCAACTTCCTGGCAACCACCAATCGTGGGGAGAGTTGTGTATTCGACCGTCGGGTAGCGACTAGGTGAGACTTCTTGCAGGCTGCCGTGGTCACTAGGGGTGCAACGATACTCGTATCGATATTGAACCGTTCGATACAGTGCTTTCAGTTCGGTACGCATATGTATCGAACAATACAAATTTTTAAATTTATTTTATCAACTTTTCTTCTGACGATGCTGTCTGTGTTGAGAGCTCAGTGGATCTGCGTTCGACTACTCCGCCTAGGCTGCACTGTCCAGCGCAGATCCACTGAGCGCAGCACAAGCTAGCAAGACAGAAGCTAAGCTCGTTGCAAAGATCTGGCCTTTGGAACTATTTTGGTCTTCATGTGAGGTATGACCCTGAAGGTAAGCGCGTCATGGACTAAAGTAAAACAGTATGTTGGATGTTCCACGCAATGGTCAATTACATGGGT
>NW_005187593.1:211391-216511 GCF_000239375.1 Pundamilia nyererei
CGAACCGTGAATTTTGTGTATCGTTGCACCACTAGTGGTCACCTTTAGCTGGTACGGAAGATGCCGACTTGTCTGCAAACACTTGCTGACTACTACTACTGAATGCAAAAAAAGTGCAACGCAGACCAGAAATGTTGAATGTCCTCCACACAACAGAAAATAAGTGTTTATTTTGTCTTTGTATCCCAATAAATACACGAACTCATGATTATGAGAGACTCCTGTTTTTACAGCAGGTCCACAGTAACAAGGCCAGTTTACTTAGTAAGTTAAGACTGAGTTAAGATTTGGATTTAAACCTGAAGAGCTGCACTGACTGGCTTAACTGACTTACCACAAAAGCATTTCTTTATATTTGCATTGCTGAAATTGCGCATACTTTATTACAGAGATCTCAGGCTGCTTGTCATCAGTCGTATAAATATGATAGGTTTGTAGGCTGAGTCATGAACTAACGTGGGTTTGACACTCCTGGTCTGTATACTTTTGGTGCGATTGGTCCGCTTGACTTGTGGTGCTCAAACAACCAATAAAAAAGGTCCTTTTCATGAATTTTGACCTGGTTGCTTAGAAAATACTTCCTTAATGAAACTGCTTACGTCCAGGTCTGTGGCTTCTCTTTTTTTCTCCCTCTACAGTCCCCCAAAGCAGGTCTTTATAGTATCCCTCTTCAGCAGGTCAGCTGAAGAGGAATACTATAAAGATTTGCATCCTATCAGACAGTCCTGAGCCTTAGATGTATTTCAGTAGCAGGAGAACAGATCCAAAAAGAAACTGAGGCTATGTGGCGTTAACAGGGTCATGACCTTTGAGAAGGCAACCATCTCCAAAACTGGGACACTTACAGTAAAACTACACAGCTGGATAAGCAGCAGCGTGGGCCAGAAAAATCTAAAGAGTTGATTTTTCAGATGAACTCACTAAAGTAAAATGTTCTTTATTCAGACAGTTTCTTCTAATCACTGAGTGAAATCTAACTTATCATGTTATTGTGGAGATTCAGGAAGTGTGACAGACTCAAAAAAAAGTTGAGGGAAGCAATAAAACCCACATTCAGCCTTCCAAATACACATTTACAGAAATCCAATTCAAACACATCCATTTCATCCCCGTTTACCTGCTAGTATTAGTCCTACTTGTCTCAACCTGTGTCTCAGTGGTACTCGAAGTCATTGGCCAGTTCAGGTATTCAGAGTCAAAGTCAGACTCAGACTAAGAGTAAACACAGAATTTGGCCCCTTCAATCTGCTATTTTATTTAATTGTCGGGATTTACCTGACTCTGAGGAAGCGTGTGGGTTTACCAAATTACCAACATAGCAGACAAGTTTAGGCAGTAACCAGAATTCAGGACCAGACGGTAAAAACTGAACCTGACATGATGAATTGTTTTAATCATTTTAAGTAGCAGTGAAAATGTTGCTCCAGTTTCAGCTTCTCTGATGTGACGATGTGCTGTTTTCCTTTTCCTTAAATGACAGTAAACTGAATATGTTCAGGTTTTTAAAACTAGGGTCATCTCTGGTTCCTTTGATAAGAAATTAATTGATTATTAAAAACCTGTGCAGATGAACTATTAACAAAAAGATATTACAAACTTTCTGCGCTGTCAAGCATCTACAGTTTAAATTTATTGCACTCGTTTGCATATTTATCTAAACTTACGACTTCCATTCATAACCCGGAACCGGATTGTCAAACACGCTTCAGTTTGTAAATAAATCAGACTGCGTCACAGGATCTTTGCGTCATCATTTTGTTCCTGTGTGAAAGTCACAGTCGCCTCTGCGAACAACCTGAAGATCCGGCACCACGCCTGCGCTAATAACAGCTTCTTTGAGCTTTGTTCTCACACTCAGGTATGCTCCTTCAGCACAGACTTGAGTTACAGGTGAACAAATCTAAAGAGGCGTGCCTGGTTGTGACATGCAACGTGAACAATTCGAGCTTAAATCTGAATCCTTGTATTGTAAAATTATGCTTCAGTGATTCTAAGAATAAAATACTGCTGTGAATGTGTGTGTGTGTGTGTGTGCGCACTTTTGTTTGTGCATTTGTGTGTGTCCCTATGCCCTGAATGAGCATCTCTCTCCGCGCTCTGACACTCATGTTACAGCACACACTCGGACCATTCAGAGAGAGACGGAGCGAGGCCACCGGCGAGCAGGATGCCCTGCCCCGACGGAGAACAGGCTCTGCAGTGTGAGCACACGGGTCAAGCTGTTTCCCCTCTGCTGGAATAAAACACCTCTGTCCCAAAAGTGTGCCGAGCCGCCACCAGCCCATCACATGTGTTCATAAAAGTGCTGGGTTACAGCTGGAGTTACGCTCATGGATAGCGCCCAGAGATTATCTGTAGGTATGTTGAGTGTTATGTAAGGAAAGCTGTAGCGCGTATGTGGAGCCAACGCACACTTTCCCCCTGCATGTCAGTCTCTTGTGCTCACTGCAAGGGCAGCGAGTTCAGCATGTGCTCGGCTTCCTGCCAGACTCTGAAATGGAATTTAAATCAGAGGTTTCTTCCTGACTCCTTTTCCTGAAGCCTCTGACAAAAATATGATCTTACCGTCACTTTCTGTCTCTTCTCCACTTGCTGCAGGTCTTAGCTACAGGTGTATGTGTGAAGAGTGATTTGTTTTCCCTTCTTTGTTTAAGAGGGTCTAACGTGTTTTTCCTTATTTCCTGTCATATTTGTACTGTTGATTTGGCTTCAAACCACTCTAAACGCCTTCTTTTGTCCACTCTTGACTCTAGCATGATATCAGTGAGAGTGCATATCCCTAATATGACCTCGGCAGTCGATCAGAAGAAAACTGGCTTAAATGGATGTGTGACAGTGGCGGCACTAAGATAAATGCTTATTCGTGAACATGAATCAAGCAAAAATACTCAAGTACACAAAATACAGAACTGAAAATAAAAGAACAGACCCCATCACTTCTGCACACAAGCAGCACTCACAGGCAAACACACACAAAGTGAGTCTTTGGATCCATTTTTCTGTTTCTGTTTGCTGTCTTGGGTTTTTTTTGTGTTTTGTTTGCAGTGGTTTTCTATCTCTTGGTGGTTGTTCCATCTGACTACTGTGGTCAGTGTGCACTTCTTTCTGCTTTCCTCCCATGAGTTTCTGACTCTGTGAACATGCTGATGCTCTACAAATACTTTGCATTATTTTGTAGCTGCTTTCACATCAAACTCTGGACAATGTCCCTAAACTCACAAGACTGTTACCTGCTCTTTTTACACATCAGCTTAATCAGATGTTTCAGGATCTTTGTATTAGAGAGCTGGCAGGTCAAAGGGCATTTAACGTCTGACCCGATTGATTCTGACATGCGTCTAGACAACTTCAAGGCAGGACCGCGTGCGTGCGTGAAAATGGCCGCCGTGGTTGTTTTGGGAGTGACCTTTGAATAAAAATGAAAACCATCACGTGGGACACACACTCTAGTCCAGGCCACCCTGACCCTTGGGCCTGGGCCCAGCAGTCCCAGTGTGTGATTCATTCATGTCTCCACATACAAAAACATCTGGTATTTCACAAGAAAAAGGAGCAGAGATAAGATAAAAGTGAGACAGAAAACAAGTCTAACACAAGTAATGATCCCACAACACTCAAGAGTCATTAAATGACCACTAAGGAGGTTAGAGCAGGACAGATTAGCGTCACTAACGTCTCTAAATCTACTGAATATTCTGTGAAATACTCTGTGAAATGACTCCAAACTATATGTTTTAGCTAGATCTAACTCAAGCACGCAAACACTTCCAACTTCTTTTATCATAAGGTTTTGTTATTCATGTGTTGCTTTGAGTCTCTTTCAACAACAAATAAACACGTAAATGAAAACCCACAATTTCCCTTAATACTACGGAGACAGACAAAGACACAAGTTCAGACAGAATTTAGCAACTAACCAGAAACATTTGGTAGTGACCAAGAATTGAGCTAAAAAAGGACGATTATTGGACTATTTGAAAGGTGAAGCAAAACTAGATCTCTTTTCCACACCTGGCAGTAAAAGGCGTCAAGTGGATTGTCATGACGAAAAAATGGTACCACAGGTACAAAAGTCACCCGTCTCTTCAAAAACTCAATTTTTAAAGAGTAAAAATATGAATACACAAGATTTTAAAATGTTTCAATAACTAAATAATTTACACTGGTTTTTTCAGAAAACTGCACAAGACTTGAACAACTTCTTGAAACAGACAGACAGACAAGCCTAAAATATGTATTGTTACTCTACTACAGTGTCACTAAAGGAATTTCACGGGTGAGTGGAAATAAAAGGCTAAAAAGAAACAGGAAAAACAAAAGTAGCGCCTCCACCTTTAAACCAAGCAAGTGTTATCGTTCAAAAACCTGAGAAACCTGAACACGATAAAAGCTTTCAAACAGCGACGGGATGACATGGGAGGAAACGACACGTGCTACCGACGGAGAAGCTTTACACCGTCGAGAGGAATTCTAGCGAATGGCAAAAAACCTCCCTCCCCAGGGGTGGAGGAGGGAGAAAGTGCGAGAGAGACCCGACCCACGACCTGAAGGGAGGAACAAAGACTCCAGTCTGCTTCTCAAGCTGCCGGAGATTCAAACACTGCAGGCTTGTTGGTTTCTGCAATCATGCATCCCCCACTGCCACACACACACATGCTATTCATGCCTTACTAAATATAGTGTCCAGTGACCTAACAGGAGCACCTTGCCTCTTAACACAACCTGGGCTGTGTGTGTATGTTGGTGAAGTTTCACCACAAAGAAACTAAAGTGAAAAGTGTGTTTAGTGTTAAAGATTAACCGATTTGTAAGGCTGATTCTGCTAAAAGTCACAAAATATAAAAAATTTGTTCTTTTAATTTTTATTCTAGATTTTAGAAACAGGTTTAAGGAGATTTGGAGGGAGCACATTTCGCTGATTTGTCGTCTGAATGAACATCAAAAAAGTTTCAGACTTTTGCTCAGCTGTCTTCAGTCTGAGAAGTTCAACCAACTTTAGCCACAAAGTGGGAGATTACAAAGTTTCCGCCAATCAGAATCAGAATCAGAATCAGAATGGGGTTTATTGCCAAATGTTGAGCAGGTTTACAACATTAGGAAATTGCTGCGGTGCTTCAGTG
>NW_005187593.1:217339-219629 GCF_000239375.1 Pundamilia nyererei
GAGATGAGCCCAATAACGGTGGTGTCATCTGCAAACTTGATTAGCTTGACAGACTGGTGGGTGGAGGTGCAGGTGCAATCAGCAGGCGATGGTGCAAAAAAAGGGGGCTGAACGAGTAAATCACCATGCAGTGGCTGGTTTATGTACTTGTTGTTGTAGCAAAACAAAGTAGAATTAGCCACACCTTATAATCTGTGAATTCAGGTGTGTTCAGTCCCATCGGAACAGGTACGACATCAAAATTATGCAACAAGTCAGTTTGGGAGGTTCCTCGATATTCCACGATCAACTCCAGGTGTTTTTATTACAAAGGTTTCAGGAATACCAGCAACTCCAGCACAAAGCGTCAGACCACGTAAAGTCACAGAGTGCGGTCGTCACCAACGCTCTGCTGACTCAGTAACTGCAGGGCTCCAAACCTCCTCTGACGTTAACATCAGCACAGAAGCTGAAGGCTGGGAGCTTCACGGCCTCCATGGCTGAGCAGTGTAATGTGGAGGTGTCCCAGTACTTCTATATATAGTATATATAGTTTTGGTAAGCGCAATGTGACCTATGGCCAGCAGGGGGCAATGCCGTAGGTTGGAAAAAAGAAAAAGATTTCTTTAACAGCTAGCTAGGTGATGTCATGTTAGCAAAATACTTATTTTACACCACCTGTCGAAGGCACTCTGAAATGAGCTGGGTAGAAGAAGTATGAACCTTATTAAAAAACTTTTAAAGCACTTTATAATCAGATCTAACTGATTATGTACATGAAGTTTGAATAAATTTCCATGCGGCTGCAGAAATAACTGCCCAGACATGTTGCCAAGATGGCTGTCAAGTGGCAGGTCTTGCCTCTGGAACAAATTGCCTGCATTTTCCAGTGATCTGCAGTATATAAATCAGTAGATATAACGTATGCAAAATAGAAATACATCAGAAATGCTTACATGCAAATGGAATGGAACCAATATTTCCATTAAGTTGGTAATGATATGCATCTTTCTGTAAAGATTTAGCTCATACTCAAAGCTGCTAACGGCGGGAAAAAGCTGCAAGCGCATCGTGAAGTCGTGGTGGTGAATGATTCAGCAAAACAATGGCTGTTTTTACACATCCAGTGGTGGGTTGTTACCAACGCTGACTTTCACTCAACTTTTGCTCCATTTTTGGCCTCCCCCTGACCAACTGCTTCTTTTGGTAAATGTTTTTGATCGGAAGGCTCACAGAAATGCAAACGGCTGCATAATTTACTGCATTTTTCTGTATTTTCATTTTTCAAAGATCACAGCTACAGCTCTCGGGTCTGCAGGTATGTGAGAGGAACTGTAGCCTCGGGTCGTGTTTAAAGGCCCTTCATTCACAGCATGAATGCTCTCTGAAGCTTTAACACAAGTCTTTACCTGTCTGCGGGAGGCTGTCTGTGTTTGTGTGAGCCTGCTTTACTCACTCAAATCTCATCACACAGCCACAACATAGAGCAGGAACACCACTTCTTTCACTTTTGGGGGGGAGGGAGCAGGCAAGTCAGCATGATGCAAATGATTAAATTACAGATTTGTAACGTGGCTTAAAGCTGGGGGGGAAAGGGCTCAGAGAAGTTAATATTAAGTCAATGCAATGTCCTCAGAAAGGATGGAAACAAAAGTCAGGCTCATTAGGCGCCTGTGGTGTCTGATTCCCGTCCTGTAAGTGAGCTGGATTTCTCCCTGCAAATGCCGACGCTCCCCCTTCCTTCTCCACACACACAAATATGCAGATTTGACACACAAACACCTCTCAGTCCCACTTTCTCCATCTCACTCGCTCGCCTCTTGGCCCACAGTGTTCCCCGAGAAGTCACACAGCTGGGAGACACCCTTCAAGTTACATAACTGCAGGCCTCATCTTACTGAGGCCAGACGCAGCACTCATGTTTCTCTCTTTTTTCTACTTTAGTCTGCTGCTCTTTTCTCTGCACTGCAACGCCGTTGTTTGTGACTAACACCTTCTGTGGGCACATAAAAGCAGAAGCTTGTGTTTAAGCAAATAACGTGGTAGAACTGAAGCCGATATAATGTTGACTGCGCGTGAATAAATTCTTTAAATATCCCCACTTTGCATGGATGTCTTTTATAAATCAGATACCTGACCAATATAATAACAGCAGCTATAACGAGTTCATGGTCCGACTCCAGGTTTTATCATCTACGGGACATGAAGCAGCAGCTCACTTTAACACACTTTATAAATATTTAAAGGATACTGTTAGGTAGAGAGCCAGCTCCAAAGAATCCAGCATTAGTAAAGCACTAAAACTAAAGTT
>NW_005187593.1:220088-233367 GCF_000239375.1 Pundamilia nyererei
ACACACACACACACACACACACACACACACACACACACACACACACACACACACACACACACACACACACACACACACACACACACACTCCCCCCTCCTCTCTACTAATACCTCATCTAAGTGAGATAAGGGTGATCATCCCCCGCTGAGCAGCTGCAGAGCCTATCACCAGACCCCTGATCGATCATTTACACCCCAGCTAATCGATCACTTACTGTGGTGTTGAGCACACAGTCGATTTCTCCGGCCTCGGACAGCTCGCTGAGGTTCCTGTCCCAGTGAAGAAACGACTCACTGCTGTCCAGGATCTCCATGATTTCCTCCACACTGTGGCCTTGTTGTTTTTTTCCCCTCCTCCTCCAGCAGCAGCAACAGCAGCACAAACACAGCGGGGCTCTGTTGCAGTGCAGACAGTCAGGCTGGAAACCTCAAACTCCAAGTTCTCCACAACTTTTTGGAGTGAAGGCAAAGAAATAAAAACACAGTCGAAACACGTCCAGTCGGTTCAGATACAGAGAGATAAATGTGGGAGAGAGCTGAAGCAGACGCATTCAAGCTGAGAGCTGCTGCTGTTGTTGTTGTTGTTGTTGTTTATCATCTCTCCTCTCTGG
The DNA here is from genome assembly GCF_000239375.1 of Pundamilia nyererei. Taxonomy (NCBI): domain Eukaryota; kingdom Metazoa; phylum Chordata; class Actinopteri; order Cichliformes; family Cichlidae; genus Pundamilia; species Pundamilia nyererei. The sequence continues at coordinate 220,700 of NW_005187593.1, forward strand.
ATTAGGGTCCACAGAGTGTTTCCACCAGGCTCCCCTTCCTTTTCTTACCTCCTCCTCTCAGACACAGGAATGTGTGGGAGGAGTCACAGACAGCGAGACGGAGGAAAAAAAAAACAAAGCAAACTCAAGTCTTAATCTCAGCCTTTAGTACAACTGATAAAGACCATCAAACATCGCAACATATTAAAAAACAGAACATGTAAAAGCTCCGTCATTAACTTTTGCTACTAGTTTGAAAATAGTCAGGTTAACTAAGCGGAGCTTCCGGTCTCTAATTTCAAAATAAAAAACCTAATAGTGATTGCAGAGCTTTTATTCTCGTTGTTGGCAAAGAAAAAATGTCACTAATTTAACAAAAACAAAAATATTGTTTTAATAATAATAATAATAATGATAATACATGCAAAGATATTGATTGCATACAAAAATATTTGCTTTTGTTAATTGTGATGTAAAAAAATACTACTACTAGTACCTTGTTGTAACAATAATAATAATAAATTATTATTATTAATAATAATAATAATAATAGTCAAGTTTAGACATTTGTATAATTATTATCTAAAGCTTATTTAGAGTTTCTTTAAAAACAAACAAACAAACCTATTATTATAGCATCAAAGCCTTTACATTGTATAATCAACTTATCCAGCCGCCAGAAGTCTTCAGCTTAGATTTAAAGATTGCATGGTTATCTCAGCAATTTTCTTACATTTAAATATAAAACCAACAACGTCTTGTCAAAGGGCTTTCGGGGTTTTGGTTAAATTTAGTTTTAGTTAAATTCTGTTTCCCAAAAGTTGTTTCTGTTCATCAGGCCGTAGCGTTTTCAGTGGGAGAAACGTTCTCTCCTGAGAACGTCTTGGGGATTTACTTACCTGGATAATTGAGCATGCATCAAGAAATTCTTTGCACACATACATTTCATTGGAACATTTTCAAAGATTATATTTATGTATCTGAAACTATTGCTGCACAATTGTTGCTGTTACAATTGTGAAGGGTGTCTCCTCTAATCCAGTATATTTTTTTAGACATTGTACAAACTATTAACTCTGAATGTTTTTTAAGTAGTGTGGTCATTCCAGCATGCAAATATTACACAATGTTTAGATGATTGTAAATTTAAACTTAAATTAATTTATCCCTAGGCTATCCCTTAAAAATGTAACAAAAATAAAATAAAAAATGTTTTAATTACAATATTAGAAATAATTAGAGTAGTGTGACTGCTTTGAAGATTGGTGCTGCTTGAGATCTAATGGTTAAGTATGACGCTTTTTTTTTTCTAACTTTTAGCATGAAAATGAATATTATAGTGTTTTTCTTATTAAAAGAAAAAATATCAATTGTATATTTCTAGTCCGTGAGTTATGAAGGGAAACGAAACTAAGCAAAGTTACAAACTAAAGTCAATCCTGTCTTTCAAAAAAACCTTTTATTTTTTTAAATAACCCGAAGCTACTTCCGGTATCACTGTGGTTGATTGGACTTGAATCCACAGGGTTCTCCCGTAACTCAACCGCCCGCCCACATTCGTCCGCCTGACCAATCACATCTCTTCTGTATTTAAAGCTCCTCAGAGCCTTTCACTGACAACCTGCGCAGCCAATCAGGAACTTCAAAAACTCGTGCGACCAATTACTTTAGGCCAAGAATACCTTCTCGTCTTAATCCCACCCCGGCTGCTACTGAAACAGCCAATCACATTATTCTGGTTAAAACAAAAACAAAAACACGGGTTTAAAGAGTTCATTTTAAAACAATATTTGAAAAAAATATATACCGTAACTATAAAAATTACATTTTCAGCTTATTTCAAACGTTTTCTCTCATTTTGTTTTGTATATTTACCCAATATAAAGTAATTTTTAAGTGCATTTAATAAATATTTTTAACAAATGTTGTTTATTGTATCTTTAGGAACATATATCTATTAAAAAAACAAACAAACAAATGTCTAGTATGTCCTTTCTGAACAGTTCAGTCACCGTGCAGGAAGGAAATGAAGATAAACAGATAAGTGCAACTGACAAAAGAGTGACAGAGCAGAAAACAAGAGTAAATGTAACTGATAATATTTGTCAAATTCCCCACATAGTAATGTGGTTATAGCTATAGATGACTCATGCAGTTAATAATGAAAACAGCAGAAATTAAAACCAGTCTTAAGGTGTCGAAATTTGCGAGACATGTGAACCTTGACCTCCAGAGAAACTGCTTTTATTTAAGAGCAGAGCTGGAAGAAAAATGCTGAAAATACTTTAATTTTTTCTTTAAAGGAAGAAAAAAAAGGTAACAAAACTGTTACCACATCAGAGATGTATCTTATTTTGCAGAAGCGTCCACTCCTGAGGCTGATCGTGTAGCAAGACAAAAATGTGCAAACTGCACGCAGATTGCAACACTTGAGATGACTTTGCTTCCAACACAGCAGCTTTCTGCTTGAGGAAGAGACAGGAATCAGTTTAATTAAACTCCGAGAAAAAAAGACCTTCCTTTGAAGCAGTTTAGTTTCAGAGACAGGCACAGAGATTCGATTACCTGCCATAAATCTGATTTTAAGACCATCTGCAACACATCAACATTTCACGCGCATTGAGAAACAAACCTGTTTTGTGGTGATGCATTTTACACATAATCCAGTGACTTTCTGAAAGCTTTACTTCATTTAAGAAGCGGGAGATCACGTTAGGCCATATAAGACGACCTAACCTGCGAGTTAACCTCGGCAGCAGCTACTTGAAATGGAGATTATTGCTGCAGCTTTCCTAGAAAACTCAACGATTTCAAGCATAAAGCGTGACGGAGATGCGATGAGAGAAAATAACTTGCAGGCAGAATTTAATTTAAATTTCAAAACAGGTTTGTGGGCGTTCATGTGAAACTGGCTCACAGGGTAAATTTGTCTTACTCACCATGAAACAACTTCAGCTTATAAAGACAGTATGTCTTTACTGGCACAAGGAAACAAAATCTATAACATTACAAGTCACAGTAAGTGAGAGCAGAGTGAGAGCTGCTCTTAACAGAGCTACTACTTTTCAAAGAGTCCCCAAACTCAAGAGTTATGATTCAGGAGAAGCGTTTAGAACACTTGGATGGATTAAACAACATTAAGGTTATCTGTAACGTCTACGTCATAATCAGTAGGTGTACATTTACTACAGTTGAGCTCTTTCTGCTCCTCCTGAAGCCTCAAAGACTTCATGTGCACCAGCAGGTGGTGCCGCAGCCAAAGATGATCATAGCTTATCCTGTCCGTCCTCCCGGCTTCTTGTGAAAACAGTTCCTTTACTTCACATCCTTGAGTCTTATTTTGGTATAAAGAAGAAAATACAAAAAGAAGTCGCCTTGGTGTTTGGTGGAGACGAAGACAGAGAGGAAGGTCCTTCAGGTTCTGTCTCGCACGTTATCGCTCAGGAAAATGATGTTGTCTGCAGAGAATCAAAAAGAATCAGAGAGGAGAACATCGGGATGACATGTTGACAGAGTAGATGCGTGTCACTGGATTTAGGCTTCAGCTGGAAATCTACGCTTTAACAAAAAAACAAACAAACAAACAAACAACCCCTGAATCCTGTGCAAAAGTCCCAGCATTTTATGTCTTTCCATTGGCTGCTACTGCATATGAAACACAGAGACACCACCACACAGTAATAAACAAGTAATAAGTGCCGACGCAAAGAGTATCCGGCAAAGTCTAAATCAGGCCCGAGTGTGTTTGTATGGGTGTTTGACCTGACCTGCGATGATGGTGGTGGCCTGACGTCTGACTTGGTTCTTGTCCACGTATTCGCCGTAGTCCAGCTTCCCCTCTACTAGAATCCTCGACCTGAAAATGACAATGGTTCATTCGCACAATGTTCTTTTATTCTGAAACTCCTAATGTGATGAAGAGATTCTGGAGCTTAAGACCACAAAAGCATATTTTTTATATCTGAAAACAGAAGTCGTAGGAGTCACTGAGTGTAGAACTCCCCCCCCCCGAGGAGTGTTTTTACTCTGCAATACTAATAAAATGCCGCATGTCTTTATAAGGTAAAGAAGCACTACAACTGATTTTACATCAGGTTGTGTTTATTTGTCACGGAGGCTGTGAGAACAACCTGTTCCTGCCTGGCAGCTCCAACGTCAGCATCTTTGACTTGATATAGCCCCTCTCCCTCCTCTGCACATGTCCAAACCATCTAAGCCTCGCCTCCATCTCTAACTCTGTCACAAAGGTGGATGCTGATTCTTACAGTAACTACTGCAAGCTCTAAATCTACAATGCCAGACAAGTCACTGGGAGTGAGTATTCTTCATATGGCCATCTCACATAATTCCCACTCACATACCGGTCAAACCTTCTGTTTATGAGGGGCAGCCAATCAGAAGAAAGCCAACTCATGTCTGACAGTGGATAAACACAGATAGGATTACTCTGATTACTCTGTGATTGGCTTGGGTTTGGGAACATTTAGAGAGCTGGTAAAAATAGTCATGCAGCTTTATTCCCCCTTTCCCATCCGCAGCAGAGCAGTAAATCTACACATGTATTCACAGCTAAGTCTTCTGCCTGTACAGGAAACATGCAGGTCCTACCCTTTTTTGACGTACTGGTACGCCACGTCTCTCAGACCAGGTTTGAATATAGACACACGATGCCACGTCGTCTTCTGGCTGATGTCACCTGGAATTAGAAAACAGCAGCAGGCGAATCAGATTAATTGGTATTCAGACTCTCCAAAGAAACAAGCGCGCTTGAAATACCTTTAAAAGCCGAGCTAAGCCCAAGAGAACATGAGAAAAACAGTCAATCCTCTTATTTGGAGTGTTATTCATTCTAATATTTAAACACTTTAAAGGCTGCCTGCACGGCTTTTCTATCACAGTGAGCTATGAAACGTGTCTCATCAGTTGTATTTATGATTTCTAATGACGATCATGAATGAACCATAAAGGCTGGAGTGCCTGATGATGACTGAGCCCAGTGCAGAGGCACATGAAGAGCAGCTGTCTAGACTCAAAACCTTGAAATCCAGCAGTAGTGATGAATAACAATCTGTTAACGTTCGCCGACGCCCTCTAGTGGCAAATGCAAGCAGTTGCATCCAACTTTGACTGATAAAACAGTGATGTCACAACAACATGAATATCCCACCTTCAATAGAAGCTCCACATTTAATCGTTTATTTTGTTAAAGTCTATTAGTTTCCTAAATAATTTCCTCCTTCTTGTTACTGAAACATCATCCAGATAGTTTATTATATCTCCTTTATTTGCACCCTCTCATCAGCTCACTCAGCTTTATCAGTGCATTTTTAACATATATTTATTTTAGCATTTAAACCTTTTCAAAGAACACTTGACCTTTTATTTCACTCTAGCTTCAAAATTTAAGCTAGAATGCAGAGAATGCGTCTGCTACTCAGTGACTAACACAGAAACACCGACACTGAAATGTTTGATTCAGGGACGCAGGCAAAGAAAAATGAGACCTTGAAGTGCAAACAGCCCTCACCCTGCAGAAAATGCATGATATGAAAAACATCTAGCAGCAAAAACAGCAGATAATATCAGTTCACGTTGATCTGCAGATACGGATCAAAATCATGCAGTGCAGTACGTAAATATGACTGAGCAACAGCAAAATGAAACAAAGCTGACCAAATCATCACAAACCCTGTTGAATGTTGGTGCTTTCAATGTGTAAAACCAGACTGAACCAAATCAGAATAAAAAGAGGGGTGTTGGTTACTTTAGTAAATCTGAGCTGAAAGATCAAGCTGAGAAATGTCACATTTCAGAGGAGGACGTTTCAGTTTATTCACAATTAAAATACGATAATATATAAAATTGTTATGTTTGTAAAACGGGACTCCCCTTAAGCTAACCACAGCTTATAAGTACAGACTCAAACAACAAGCAATATGCACCAAGTGCATATGTACTAACCTAAATCACTACACTATCCCAAGATTACCCTAAAGATCCTAACATATAAACAGCACTAATCCAACACATCGACATCAAAGATGTCAAAGTCATATTACAATGTGGGACACACACAGCCCACTTTGATCTCAAGTGAAAATGCCCTTCTCTCTCAAATTTAACTATTTAATCCATGAGATATATCAATATAAAGATAAATAGGTCAGTGTCAACAGTATGTTCTAGTTTTTCTACATGATAAATAAATGCTGCTGTAGTAACTGCCCTGGTTCACATTTCCTTAAGATGTGCAGTGGGTCTGATTGGAGTCTTTCTTGGGCCAATTCTGGCCTTAATTTTTTTACACATGAGAATAATAGTATGAACATCAGTTGGAGGTGTATTGTAAGTTTTTAGTAGATCTTTTGTTGGGTCTAAAGACTACATTATACACTCCTACCTGGTGAGCTCATTTCTCCCTCTCCAGAGCGCCACATCTCATTGGTCGCTAATGAGAAGATGGTAACCGGGTTTCGGCCCTCCACCTGTCTCATCACCGGGTCTTGGCCGACCCGACCTAACAGCTGCACCCGGTTTATCGCTGAAACAGATACAGACAGCATATTTATTACAGTTAGCCCAGCATTTATGAAAATCCCCTTTGAATTAATGTGTAATAACTAGACGCAGTCCCGGTCCTCCATGATGAGAAAACACTGCAGCGACCTGATGTTCTGATCTCAACCCATCTGAACATCTGTAAAAAGATTCGAAACCCCTCAAAGCAGAGAGAAGAGAAGCTGGAGAAGAAATTCACTTACATCTCTCCAGGATGAGGCTGGCGTCTGTACTCCTGTACCTCACCGCCTGCCGGATGATCTGAGAAGGAACAACCAAATAGTTAAAATACTTCAAAATGTTGGCAACAAGATTTTTTTTTTTTAAACATATATTTACAATTTCTACTTTTTTCCCCATTCCATCTGTTATTAATTACAATACCTACAAATCATAAATCTAATACTGATTTTATCTGGTACGGTTTATATAGTCCAGCGCCGACCATTTCCTCCTCACCTGTGCTGATGCACTTCTAAGCATCTTTCTTCTGACTGAAGACAAACACAGCAGCTGAGACTGATACAGTGCAGATCTGAAAAACACAATAGAAATAATGTGTGAGCTGCAAATATCTTCCTTAAGCTTGAAAGAAAAAAAAGATTATAGTTAACATAAATATGTTATCATTGCACTAAAATATCTCCCAAAGTAGCATTTCCTTCCATCCATCCATCTTCTGCTGCTTATCCATGTATGGGTCGTGAGGGCAGCGATCTAAGCAGAAGCTCAGACATTCCTCTTCATTTCTTCTGGTGCAACACTGAGGCGTTCCCAAAGCAGCCCACTGGACCACCTGGACTTGTCCGAAACACCTCAGCTGGTTCATCTTGATGTGGAGGAGCAACAGCTCTACTCTGAGCCCACAAACCTTCAGACGAAGCTCATTTCATCCATTTGTACATCTAACTTCCGCTTTCAGTCCTCAGCCGGTGAAGGCAGGAATGCTGACTGACTCGTTCACGAGTGAGAGAAACTATTTTAATCAGCAACAACAAACAGGATGTTTAAATGTGGCTGACTACATGCTATCTGTTTAGTTTTATTTTCATGCATTCTCTTTAACTGTAAAGTGTATTTTGGAACTTCATATGGGGCTCAAGAAGAGTTTCCAATTAAGAAGTGTGTCTAAATCACCTGATCATAATCACAACTCCAAGCTTACTCATTGCAGCTGCACATTTAAAACATATTATACACCGAAGTCACGGCAATATGTGAATATGAGAAAAACTACTGTGTTTCTCCAATTTTCTCTGGCTCAATGGACGTGTTTATTGAGACTCTGGAAGTCTACGAGACTGTGAGTCATAACTAAAAAGACTAAAACTAATACTGATACTAAAAAACTAAACATTTTTAAACATTAAAAGCTAAAATGAAGTGAGAAAATCAGCTCTAGTAACCAGCAAAATAAACAGAATTAAAAACAAAAAGCCAAAAGGAAATAAAAATGAGAAATAATTAGAAAACAAAAAACTATAATACCTCTGAAGTGAGCCAGACCAGTGAAACTGAAAAATCTGTAAGGTTAGCAACAACTAAAAAAGTCCTGGTAGTTCCAGACTGTCCTGTAATTGTGGAACATAAATGTTTTTGTTACCTCATATCGTCTGTTTATTTTTATTATTATTTTTTTATTAACACTGTGTACTCGGTATATTACACAAATACAGTTTGTAGCTTTCACTTAATTGCTTTAATGTAGTACCACTGGCCATGACATAAGTCTTTAAAAGTAGAAAAACAGCTAAACTTACATACAGTTAATAGTCTAAAATGTTTAGCCGGATTGTGTTTTCCGGGCCGATTTTAGACACCATGCCTTATGTTTTACACCTTTGCTTTGTAGTAACTGCTCAACGTGACCTGGTGCATTTCAAGATAGCTATAGGCTTGCTTTTACAAGGCTCGAAGTCAAAAATGTCAAAAAAAAAAAAAAAGATCTACTCATGAAGCAAACTGCTATTACTTTATTTTGAAGAAACAAATACATAAGTAATTTTTATAACAACCCACATCTCTTTAATGCTAGTTTGTTTCGGTGATTTAGAAAGAGTTTTACTAGTAAGTTCATATTTTATATGCAATAAAGAGAGTTCAGAGTTAAGCTAGCAGAAAAATTAGCCCAGTTTATGTAGCACCGACCACCAGAGTCAGAGCTCCGGGTTCTCAGAGGAGCATCGAGGCTTGAGAGCTCTCCCGCCATAGGATGCAGACTCGGAACAAACCCCCAGTAATCAACGATTTTCTCCCCAAGCGCGGATTTACAGCGGGGAGCACCTGGAGACGAACCCGTGTCACAAAACTGTACAAAAATGAGCTCCTCAGTGGCCACTAAAGAGCCGCTTATAAACTTACCAGGTGCAACACTTCACAAGAATCTTCTGTAACCTCACGCTACTTCCGGTCCGTCTCCAACAAGAGTCCGACGTTCCACGTGTCGTTAAAGCGCTATTCCGCTTTAAGGGCCTTTATTTTTCGGCTGCTCCCTGTAGGGGTTGCCACAGCCTCCATCTCACTCGCTCTCCTTTCTGAATCTTCCTCTTTTCCTCTTCATCTTCATCCTTTCTCCCTATTCATGTTGGTCGCTCCCTATAAAAAATGTTATCCAGAAAAGAATTACTAACAATTCAAACACAAATTACCTTTTACAAACATATAGTGACAAATATTCATCTTATTGAGCTCTGGGTTATGGAAGCTTGTTTCCACCTCTGAAAAAATATTAACTTGGAGTTAAACTATGTGTTTATGCCATAGTTCTAAATACAATGATCTATTTTGTGATATTTTAGTCTTTAAGTAGATATACATACTGCTTTTTATTCCTCTTGGTTCTCGAAACCTGTAAGCTGGGGGTAGGGTGAGTCAAAAACAAAACACGGTGAATCTAGCTCCCCTGCAGTGTAGCAGTATATAAACCAGAATTAACCCAGCTGATTTCCATATTTGCATTAATAATAATTCAACATAAATAGGAGATGATCCTGATAAAGGCCAGTCTGCAAATATACCATTCTGGTATGTTTTTAAACTTAAGTAGTTGTTTTTGGTCTTGTGACGCTCACGTGATGCTTTATTTTTTACCCCAAACCTTGAATATTCCCACTGACACTGAATTTATTTAAAAATTAGTTTTGAAATGGTCAGGGATCGAGTTGATAAAGTACAAGGAAATTTAGAAATAAGCTTTAAAGATTCAAACAATAGTTCTGGCACATAAAGAGGACAATTAAACAGAATTAAATCGAGCTTTTATAATGAAGTAATAAACTATGAGCAGGAAACTGCGAATATTAACGTGTAGAAAACGAATTCTTTAGGCCTTCCAGCAGAGGGTGCGCTCGTTTTCCAGATTTCTCGGTGGCGCGCTGCTGACAGCGGGGTGGAGTTGTTGTTTGGTGGGATGCGAACTTTCTACAAGACAACACCCTCGCCTCTGACTTCACACTTCACACACACACACATCAGCACACACTCTCTGCGGTAGGATTATCACGATAAGCTGTCAGTGCACGGGTCCGGGCCATGTTGCTCATAATCCACCTTTTAACCACTTTGGGTGAGTTGAAGTTTTAATTTGAACAACTTTATTTGGCTAAAATTGATCTGCTGGGACATGTTCGCTCCCATCACATGTAATGAGAGGCATCTGTAAACGATTATCCACCGTTTTCCTGTTCCAAAACAAATGCTGGAGGAGAGTTTAAGAGCTAAATAAAACTTTCAGTAGAGCACTTTCCCACAGCTGCGCACTTAATTCTCATCTGAAGAGTAAATTCATGTGATTCTAATTGAAATAAACTGACCGCAAGCCTGCTCTGTTTCTGGCTTTTATCATTAAAACCAAAAGAAGAACGAGGCCAGTGCTTTGTGCTGACATCTCACTGACACCAGTCTCTCCTCCCTGCAGCCCTGTGGGCTCCTGTCAGGGCACAGCAGGTTCCGCAGTTCCCAGATATTTGCACCAAGGGCAGCTGCTACCCAGCCACAGGTGACCTGCTGATCGGCAGGGCGCACAAACTCACCGCCTCCTCCACCTGCGGACTGAATGATGCCGAGAGCTTTTGCATCGTGGGACACCTGGAGGTAAGAAAGGATCTTTTTTAGAGCACAGGTAGCAGAGAAGGCTCAATTGAAGGCTTCCTGCACGTGTTTTGTGTTTAATATCTTACAAAGTGCCAAAAGAAGATAGCCTTTTATATAGACTTTTTTAAGCCTCATTTGACCACTCTGTTTTTATAATTAAATGAGCCTTTGTTTTTTCTAATGGCTCATTTTCTTTTTCCTATATTCATGACTAATATTCCTTTGCTTTTTTGTTTTATTCTGTTTTTCTCCATTATCTACAGTTACAAAAATAAGAAAAGAAAAGAAAAAACAACCCACAGAACAAAATATTGGGGCAATGATAAATATTTTCTGAGATCAGTAAGGAAATAGGGTTATCTCTAATCTCTACATAAAGTCAATTTATTCCGATTTTGGTCAAAGATACTTGCCGTAAACTTTAGATGATAACTCCAGTGTGTTTTAATGTCATTAATTATGATATTAAATACTTTTATTCAGAAGAATATAGGGTTAGCGTCAGGGCTTATGCAGCAGTAAAGCTAAGCTAACGAGTAAGAGCTGTGGCAGCTACAGCAGCAGAAAATCTAACAACAGGAAACTGAGGCTACAGTTCACACAGGCTGACCAAAACTGGACAACAGAAGATGATGAGCTCTGATGAGTCTCAATTTCTGCTGCATTGTTTGGATGGCAGGCTTGTTGATGGCAACAACATGAGCGCATGGATCCATCCTGCCTTATATCAGCAGCTCAGGCGGGTGGTGTTTGTGCTGGAAAGCTGTGGGGGATATTTTCTTGGCACACTTTTGCTCCTTTAGTGGACAGGTGTATTACTGCATTTTAACTACTGTACATCTGTTTATTGGATCATAATTACAGATTCATATGCACGCAAAAATATACATAGTAAGGTTTAAAAACGTACTACGCTTCATCTCACCACTTGTGAATACTTGTCCTCGAGTGTTCTCTCATCCAGTGGTTAGACTCGAGTAGTTTTTCTTTCTCTTTGATTTGAAACCACGGTTTGTAAAAACAAAGCGTAAACTCAAAGCTGTGGTTGCCTGCAGAGCAGATTTTTCCCATTGGGATGATTCTGAATATAATCAGAAAGAAAATATATTGACTGTAATTATATGTGACAGTTCATATATGTCATATGTCATTTACATGCAACATTTAAAGGATGTCAGTAGAAAAAGCAAACATCATTGATATATAAGAGTGGCATTCACAACATGAGCAGTTTCCTTACAGCACAACACTCATGAACTCAGGCCCACAGTTCAACCATGTGAAGCAATTCTAAGTCTCAGTGGACTTCGTGAACCGTCTCTGTAAACAGAGTTGTGGAAAGAGACGTTTAGCCAACCAAATTATTTCATCTTGGTGTTTCCTGCCACTACAGTATTTCTGTAACAGATGGCTCAAAGGCCTGCTGGATTATTGGATTTCTGTAGCTGACATCAATTTTCAGAGCTTTATTTCTGAAATTTTGAATATTTCTAGCTTCATATTTTTCTACATGCTGCTAGAGAAGCTTTGCATTATTCATAGTCTATTTATTATTTGTATTTTACTTATACCTTGGCCTCAGTGTAGCTCCTCGGACTGAAATAGCTGGAAAGCTTGCCTCCACCAGTGTGTGAATGTGAGAGTGAATGAATAGTGGAATTGTAAAGCGCTTTGAGGGTCTCAAAAAGCGCTATATAAATGCAATCCATTATCATTAAAGCTGTTTTAGCTTCTCATAAACATAAGGTTTTAACAGCTAGTGGGTCAGTCTTCTAGGCTCACAGCTAGATCTGTGTGCCTAGAAGACCATATTAGGCACAGGCACACAGAATGGCATCATACAGAGCCAAAAGCAGAAAAAACTGCCAGAAACAGAGCGTCTGAAGATTGAGGTTTTGTCTTGGTTACACACAGATCTCACTATTTGAAACTCTGGCCATGCTTAATTCACCAATGTAACCCCAGCGGAAGGGGCTACATGAATAGGATGACGGACCTATGGATTCTTCGATACCCAACATCCACAATGACGGCGAAAC
>NW_005187593.1:233405-240815 GCF_000239375.1 Pundamilia nyererei
AACACTTTACTTAAATATTTTTCTTTCCTTATTGCCTCCCTGGCTGGCGATCATTTCTGCATCATTGTCCAACATGAAACACAACTTTTAAATCACAGCACGCCACTTCCGAACACATTTGTGTGTCAGCTTAACTCACTTTAACAAGCTAATGCAGTTCTCCTGCTCCCCTCAAAAGCACTTTCATATCTTTGATAAATTTGATTAGATGATTACGTTTTTGAGAAGTCCCTCATAGCTGCAGACAAAGTCCCTGCAAATGGTAGAAAGTGGGTCAGGTGTAAATTGAAGATTTCTATGACTTACCGCTTTTGAATTCTGTCAACATACATTGTTGATATCAGTGCTTTTGAGACAGCGCAGCTACTGAATGAATGAAACCTTAGTAAATGTAGTGATGAAGAGGCCCTTCAGTGAATATAACCCATCTTACTCTACCTACAATTTACAGATGAATCATTGCAGGCTATCATTAAGTGACTGTTTTGGAAAAGGGGCAGTTATGAGGTTATATTCACTGAATATGTGTGTGTGATGTTCAAAACCTGACTGTGCAATTGTGGGATACAGCGTCTTTATAAACTACTCTTCCAAAACAACATGGCCAAATTAAAATTAAACAAAAATCTTCTAGCTGCTTTTGTCAGAAGCAGTTTTTGACCATCAAAACTGGTTAGAAGTTTAATTTAAGCCTTGGTTTTAGGGTTAAATTTAGAATTAAGCTTAGCTTAGGGTCTGCTTAGTTTTGATGGTTAACTTGAGGGGTAACTTGGGATTGTGTAAATGTCCTCCCAAACAAGCATGTTTGCCCCTCACCCTAAGCACAGAGTGGCGCAAGCAACAGTTACTGTAGGTAATATTTCAGCATCAAATAAGAGAACGGGTGATCCAAATGACCTCAAACTTAGCATCACATCAAATTGTTACCCAAGCAACACACTTGCCAAGTTTGAAGCAAATCACGTGTACAGTTTTAGAGATAAGCGAAGAGCAAATAGACGTGGAGATTTCTCCAACTGTTCTCAAACATGTGATGGTGTTCAGCACACAGCAACTTTATTTTACTCTGTTTCTCTGATTATGATTGTGTGTGTGTGTGTGTGTGTGTGTGTGTGTGTGTGTGTGTGTGTGTGTGTGTGTGTGTGTGTGAGGATGCGCATGTACATAATGTCAAGTGGGAGTTCAGACATTCCCCTCCACAATAAAAGCGTTGTGCGCCTCACAAAGCCTTCCCTGTGTCGGGGGCGACGAAGGGGATACTCTGTCTTTATCAAACAGCCTTTAGCGAGTCCTGTGTGTGAATGGTGTTTTTTATGAAAGCACAGGCTCGCTGTGAGGCCATCTGAGACTTCTGAGGATGAGCACAATCCTAAAATATGAGCTGCAGATGAAGTGGAGGGAAAGAAGTCTGACTCAAGCAGCTGGCTTTCTTTTCCTTTTTTCCTACTAAGTGGAGCCTCTTATTCGGAATCTACTCCCATTTCAGCGCAGACATAGTTGGCTCAGAGCTTGGTGAAATTGAGAAACTCATTTTGTTTATTCACACGCGGAAATATTGTGACATTTAAGAGTGTGTGTGTGTGTGTGTGTGAACTGCAGTTTAGCTTGCGTACATGCCAAACCATCTGGCGTGCAGATCCCAGAGGCAGTGGAGGGGATTATTAAACAGACACGGCACAGAGAAGCGCAGCAGCAGTATCATATACACTGTACATCATTACTGACTTCATCTCTTCCAGCTCATCAGTTAAACCACTGCATGGCTAAAAGTATGTGGACACTTCAATCTTACCTCCATAGGGCATTGTTGAATAGTTCATTCTAAAACTGTGGATGCTTTTTGTAAAGTCTGCTCCCCTCTGTGGGAATATACAACACTCCCATTTAGGTACACTGTAAAACTAGCACTCACATTAAAACACTCACATCATAGCAGCTGGATTGCATTAAAAAACATATTTACTGTCGCATAAAATATAAAAACAGAAAAAACAGTTTTTTGTAAAATTACAAGATCTTGTGTATTTTAAGCTTGTTATCTACAATTAAAATTTGCCTTAACGTTTCACCCCATTTGAACCACATTCTATGCAAGAAACAGTCCCTAAGAAAACTGTCCGATGTCCTTTAATGTTAACGAATCAGCTGCTATTTCTGGCACATCAAGAGTATGGCGAACTGACGCTTTCGCACTTCCTGTCCATCAGGAGACAAAATGTTTTGTGTGCGACTCCAGGGAGATGTACGACGAGGAGAGCAACGACATCAGCCACACCATCGAGAACGTGGTCACCACCTTCGCCCCAAACCGCCTCAAGACCTGGTGGCAGTCGGAGAACGGTGAGAGACACAAACGCACTAGAGAAACAAGATGAGGGGTGTTTCCTGTTTACTTTGGAGGGAGAATAGCGTGTGAGCCCTCACAGAGGCCGATCTCATGAGTACTGAGCTCAGTAATGAGCAGACAGGAGATCACAGAGCCTCTCATAGCAGCAGTCCTTATGGGTGGGGCTTACAGGTGTGCTGAGGAGAACAGGTGTGCGGGTAAGAAACAGATGTGTGTCAACACTTGACTTTAAAGTGGAAAAAATGAGAAGCGTGACGTGAGACAGGAGAGCTTTAAGAGCTCCACGGAGAGACAGTTTATAACTGAGAGGTTTTCTCACCTGTAATCACCTGTTTCATTGTTATCCACTGGTACAGGGAGGAGCTTCACAGTGAAGCTTAAAACTACCAAATCCTTCCCAAATGTGAGGATTGTGGTCGTAATTTTTACGATTCCACTCATGATTTTCTTCCACTGACAAAATTACCAGCCAATCTTTTTATTTTGTACCATTTCGATGTAGACAAACCCAGATTCATTAATATGAGACTTTTCTATGAAACCTTATTAATATCACCCGGTTGTGCAAACGTTGTGCATCATTTAAACAAATTGTACTTATTTGGTATGTTTGGTTAATTTTATTGGTAATTGGTCAAACTGGTCAATTATTGCAGTTTGAAATAAAGTTTGGTGGATTTGAACAACTCAAGTTTTTGGGGTTACATGGGAAATGTATTCAGTGCACACAAAACGTCTTCCTGCACCTAAAGCTTTGTTTAAAGTTTGTGTGGATAAAATAAGTTCCCATAGAAGGAAGAAAGTAAGCACAGGTCAAATTTTGATGAATTTAACTCTGATATAATCTAAAATATACACATCGCATACAATAACATGAGAACAAACATATCGTATAATAAGTCATTAAAGTTTTCTATTTTATTTTCTTAAATTTGACATTTTTGTTTGACTTTCTTTTGGTTTTATGAATTCATTTTGCTCTCATGACAGCTCTAGTTTTACCATGAAAGTTTTCTGTGACTTTTCTCAAGAGATGCTTGTGTGAAAACTGGCGAGCCAAGTTCAACATCACTTGTTTGACTCATTCCTCAGTCAGCAACTTACATCACTTCTGGAAGTCATGAATCCTAACCTGTGTCTCAACCACAGAAACAAACGTCTTCTCCAACATACACAAACATCAGTGCACCTGATACGCTGCAGTCAGGTTGTTTAAATATACCAACTTGTGTTTAGTTTGCTTTATTCCAAACAAGCTGGAGAACATTTATATGCAATTCTCTGTGAAATTAAGTCCATGAATCCGCATCGTAAAATCTTTAGCTGGATCCTTCATGGTGATCCCAGTGCAGCTGGTTCCCATGCAGTTGTTCCTGCAGAGCGGTGGGAATCTGTCAGAGGTGTGAGTCACGGCAGAGCGGCGGCCAGCAGTGCAGATGGTTCTCAAACAGCAGGAAGCTGCAGGAGCCACTTGGGATTTCCTAATTCCCCCACAGGAATCTTCCAAGTCCTCCGAGCTGCTGTTTTAAAATCCAAACTCTGCTTTGAATGTTTTTACATATAAAGTTTTGCATGCAAGTAAATTTATGATGTTACTATTGGCTGAGTAACTGCAGCGTAAGAAAGCGAGCTGACTGTGTTAACTTTAACTGCGTAAAAGAGTCGAACGCATGTTAATGCGTGTGAAGAAATCAGTCTGCCAAAAACTTGAAATGTGTATTTCCTGTTTCCTGTCTGCTGCAGGTGTGGAGAACGTGATCATCCAGCTTGACCTGGAGGCGGAGTTTCATTTCACACACCTTATCATGACCTTCAAGGTGCCTGGTTTCCCTCACACACACACACACACATCATACAACTGCTGCCATACCCAGGGCAGGCAGAAAAATACAGTGTTGAACAGCTGTGGTGGGGAAACACTGAAAATCAGTCTCCTGAGAACGGTGGGAAGAGGAGGAGGAGGAGGAGGAGGAAGAGGAGGGAGAGGGCAAGTAAAAGAATGCAGCTCGCCTCTCGTGGTTGCTCGGCTTTGATGGTGGCCAGCTGGAGCTGCCTCTCATCAACTCAGCAGCTCTACGTCATAGTCCAAACACTCTCAGAGACACAATGCACATCCGGCCCATCCAAGACAGGAAAGATCAGCTAATTTAGTTTATTTTAGCTTATTATGTATAAATTATAATTTATTTAAACAGAGAACTATTACAGAAAATGTGCATGTAGGCTATATTTTATTAAAATATTGGTTAAATGCCACTATGGTGTCAAAATCTTACGAAAAAATATTCCAAATAATTTGAAATAAGGTGGGTATCTGTTTTTCACCGTCACATGCATCATATAAAAAAAGTTTTAGAGTGACGTTTTTATATTAAACATAAGGCACACAAACATGTCACTATAAATACCAGATTAAGTAAAGATGCTTAAAAAAACATGGAGATTAAAACATCCTCTCTGTCCTCTGAAGAATCACTCTTACGTGTTAAATTGTTTTTATTTCAACCTTTTTATGTAATAAAAAAAAACCCCAAACACTAGAAAAAATGTTCCCTTATTATGGCTTAATGTAGACGTCTGTAGATTTCCGCCCTGTCTTCAGGCAGAATATCCTTTTATTTATTTTTCATATGTGAGTGATGCAGTGGCCATAAAAGAAACAGTCGTATCAGTTACAGTAATAAGATGCCTGTTGGTCTTTATCTGCCTGCAGACGTTTCGGCCGGCTGCCATGATGATCGAGCGCTCCATGGACAACGGAAAATCGTGGCAGGTTTATCGTTACTTTGCCTACGACTGCAATTCGACCTTCCCTGGCATTTCAACCGGGCCCATGGTCAGAGTGGACGACATCATCTGCGACTCCCGCTACTCTGATATCGAACCATCCACTGAGGGAGAGGCTAGTTTGTGTTTTTTCCCTCCCTCTGAAAACAAACTTTTCCATATTTTTAGTTCTTACCTTTCCCCCCTCGTGTCTCTTAGGTGATTTTTCGAGTGCTGGACCCCGCGTTTGACATTGACGACCCCTACAGCACAAGGATACAGAGTGAGCTGCTTCTGGTTTTAGAAACTCAAACATTTACTTTTGTGACCCTTTAAGATAAAGCTTTCTCTTTTAAAATCTGAAATGGATTCATATGAGTAAATAGATGATTCATGCCAAGTTTGAGGGGAAAAAATCAAATCAATGCAGGTAATTTTACCATTCAGAAGGTAAAAAATCCTGGCAGAAACCAGGCTGTAAATATGCTTACACTGACATCATGACTATTGAGAGGTAAACTGATCATCTCTTCATCACAGCACCTGTTAGCTGGTGGGATAAATTAGGGGCAAGTGAACATTTTGCCCTCAAAGTCGATGTTTTAGAAGCAGGAAATATGGGAAAGTGTAAGGATTTGAGCGAGTTTGACAAGTGATGGCTAGATGATTGTGTCACAGCATCTCTGACTAATAAAACTGGTTAATCCGAAATTACTTAATTGAATGCAGCCACTCTTTTATATCAAATTAGTACCAGATTACAGGAAACTTATATAAAACCAATATGAAACTGATGAAAGATTTAACCTGAGTGAGACTCTGAACGTACCACAGAAGGATACCAGAATGATTTCCTTTAGTCAGCAGTTGTTGAGCTACCTGTAGCAGATCTGCAGGCGTCAGAGATCAGACAGGACCAACACTGGAAAGAATTTCTCAGGTGGAAGCAACTTGGACTTTGTAACTTCACACACTGCCTCTGTTCCTTGATCGCACACACATGCAGTTGGCTCATGTTAAGTACATGGTAACCGCTGTGGGTGTGTAAGGAACTGCGGCGGTATCCTCACGCTCAGAAACTCTGAAATCAGTGAGAAGAAATAAAACCAAAATACTGACTCGTTCATGGACTCTGGTACAGTTTCAGCAGGTCCTCTATTAGTACTTTAAGCTGATGGAATCAGCATTTTCTTTTTAATTTAGTTCGAAAGTGAAATTTAAAAAAATATTACTGTTAATTTTGAGTAAAAGAAAAGTAGAAATGTGGAGATTAAAATTGTTTCGAGTCAAACAACTGCTGCAGTCTGGGACCATTTAGTTTGCATTTTTACTTTCTTCATGGCTGTGAAACTTGAGCATTTTATCTGTAAATCTTTCCGCCTCCGGTCTTATGGAGGGAAGGGAAAAAGTGGAAATATTTCTGTCCAACTTTCAGAATTGAGCATAACTTCAATTAAATAAATAAAGCACATGCAATTTGTCCCCTGAAACCTTGTGTTTAATGTCACAGTGATATAAACTGTGCTGTGTTGTCAAGGAGACTTGCGTGTGTATTAAGGGCTCAAAATGCCCTTGTGCACTCAACACAGCAGGACATCACTGAGCCTTTATGGACAGGAATGAGACTCACAGTTTGAGACTTTAAGGGTTGTGATGAAGAATCTCTTCTGAGTATGTTGCAGGCAAGACAGGCAGCATTAACCTAACACAGCGGGGGAAACTGGAGCTCTTGGAGCAAATTCATGCAGGAGAAGAGTCAAACTCCAAAAGAAGGGTCAGTCCTAGTTCAGACTCTCTTGGTGGGAGGTTGGAGCGCTATACGTGGGGCCAATGTGTCATAGTTTGCAGGAATTTGGACTCACAAGCAAAACTCTACAGGGAGACGGGTTAAACAGAAAGCACACCTTTAATGGTGGAAAAAACAACCGTTCAAAAATCCAAGAAAACAAAAATAGAAATCCAGACTTTTAGAACACATATTGAAAAACAACAGGGAAGTAAACTGAGGAATGTCAAAATAAAACAGGAAATCACCTACTGATACTGATACTACAACCTGAAAACACAAAGACTTTAAATAATAAACAAAAATTCCCACAAAGTTTAAAACTCTGGCGCTCAAGGGCCAGTTCTGTTTGTGCATCCCATTAGTAACCTTACGTTGGGTGCACCAACTGGCTAACTTTAGCCAGTCTGCAGCTTCTGCTGCCTCTGCAAGCCTTTTGCAACCCACTTAAAATATAGTTGCTCTTTTTCTTATTGTTTCTGTGTTAATTTTTATCCCACACAATACTGTT
>NW_005187593.1:241223-241648 GCF_000239375.1 Pundamilia nyererei
GACGAGGTGAAGGATAAGTACTACTACGCCCTCTATGACATGGTCGTCCGGGGAAATTGCTTCTGCTATGGGCACGCCTCCGAGTGTGCCCCAATTGATGGAGCGCCGACAAGTGCAGAGGGCATGGTACGTCACACAGGCATATAAAGAAAAGGCGAGAAACACCATTTTTGCCATTTTTAAATCTAATTTAAACTTATTCTGCTGAGGCAGACCATGACACAAAGTAATAACCTAAAAGAATTAATTTAATGATGAAACAAGCATGCAATAAGTCTAATAAATTGGATCTCATGGTGTTTATCAGTGAGTTACGGAAGAGGATTAGGGCCACGGGAAAATAAAAAAGTGGGCACATCTTTTTTTCTTGCTTTCCAGAATTCTGAGAAAAATGTCAGAATTCTGAGATTAAAGTCAGAAACGTT
>NW_005187593.1:242177-250743 GCF_000239375.1 Pundamilia nyererei
GACTTTTTCTTAGAAATCTTACCACTGGGGATGAGATGATGCGAGGAAGGTGTGTGAATTCAATTCAGTTCTTTTAAGCACAACAACAGTTGCCTCAAGGCACTTTATATTGTGTGCTAAAGACCATACAATACGGCTAGGAAAACAGAGTAAACCCGAGCAATTAGATGAGCCCCTACAAGCAAGGGCTTTGACGACAGTGGGAAAGAAAAACTCCCTTTTAGGAGGAAGAAACCTCCAGTAGAACCAGGCTATAATAATTTTGTCAAGCCTGAAATGTTAAAAAAGCACTTCAGTGCTGAAGAAACCTGATTCAGCTTCGTATATTTTAATAAACTGATATTAACAAATATATTTGGCTATCAGACATTTGTGGTGGTTAAATCAGTAATAAGCTATTACTGTATATGTGTGCGTGCGTGTGTGTGTGTGTGTAGGTCCATGGCCGGTGCATGTGCAATCACAACACTGAGGGACTGAACTGCGAGCGCTGCCAAGACTTTTATCACGATTTGCCTTGGAGGCCTGCTGAGGGACGAAACACCCACGCCTGCAAGAGTAAGAACACAAACATGGAAAAGTCTGTCTACAGCTCTCAGCTCTTTAAACTCAGAGTAAGATCTCCACAAACATGATGACAGTACTGACAGCAAACAGGGAGACTGACAGTCAAAGAACGCTTAATTGATATGTGTAGGATAATGTTTTAACCACAAAGGAAGCAGTGAAACTTCCAGGGGTAAAAAATGGTTTGCGTATTTTAATTGAATGTAAACTTTTTAATTGGTAGTAAAGTTATGAAAACACTGAAAATGTGAACAGGAAATGTGCTCTTCTGTTTTCAAAGAAAACTCAAAGTCTACGTTTCACTTTCCTTCTTTCTCAGAGTGTGAGTGTAACCAGCACTCCACGTCGTGCCACTTTGACCTGGCCGTGTACGTGGCGTCCGGCAACGTGAGCGGAGGCGTGTGTGACGACTGTCAGCACAACACGCTGGGCCGACAGTGCGAGCAGTGCGCGCCGTTCTTCTACCAGCACCCCAGCAGAAACCTGAGGGACCCAAACATCTGTGAACGTAGGTCACTGCTATGCAACCGCAGTTCAGTCGATCATGAGAGAAAACATGAAAACATCTGTTATAAAATCAGAGTAAAGAATTTGTAAGTTTGGAATAAGCTGCAAAAAATCTACTAAATTGTCCTTAGTGATATCAGAAGTGATGCTACAAACTACATCCTGCTACATATGATATATTTTTGATATCTTTGGCATATTGAGCCTTATACTGTGGTGTCCATTCCTTTTTTAATCTCTTTAATGTCTTTTTCTTCTCTCTAGCCTGTAACTGCGAGCCTTCCGGTTCTCTGGAGGGTGGCCTGTGTGACCCGAGGACAGATGTGATTGCCGGGCTGATCTCAGGTCAGTGTCGGTGCAAAGCCAATGTGGAAGGAGAGCGCTGCGACCACTGCAGACAAGGACACTACGGGCTGGGACAAGGGCCACATGGCTGCCTGCGTAAGTCAGATTATACGCTTTCTTATGAAATCGTATTAAAGCAAAGGTTAACACAAGGAGATGGAATAAAATGCTACAAAATAAAGTGAGTTAATTCGTAATTAAACCCTGAAAAACCGAGCAAACCTTAAACTAAGGTTAAGGTTGTTGGTATGTTGGTGAAAACTCTAAATATGTCGATGGTCCCAGATCCAGATGAATGGGAGGTTAGATCAGGACGGGCATCCTGTGCAAAATCAGCCAAATCACACATGTGAATCCATCCGCTGTGCAAATAATAATGCAGCACAAAGTTCTTACTTCCTATATAATCTATAGAGAAGTCCCTCTACCTTTTAAAATTCAAATAGATCATAGTATATTAAATATACCCTAATTTCAGCATGTTAATATGTACATTTGTGGAATTTTAGGGTAAAAAAATTGAAGTGATTTGGTTCGAGGAAGACAATAATAATAAAATATCATAGTAATACCACAGAACTTCAAATGAAAATAGACACAAACATACTCAGTATAGATAAACATACAGTAACTACAGTCAGACAGGCTGATGCAGTTTATCCTGTTGCTTCGTTTTGTGTTTTGGCAGCTTGCACCTGTAATCCGCTGGGAATGCTGCCAGGAGGAAAGCCGTGTGATTCAGACACAGGACGCTGCTTCTGCAAACGACTCGTCGAAGGACACAACTGTGATCAGTGTCGGGTACGGATCCACGCTCACTCTGGATACCTTCCTCTCTGCCTTAGTGCACTTATTACTCATAAACATCTGCTTTCTGCTTATACAGCCACAGCATTGGGGTCTGTCCAATGACATGGATGGCTGCAGACCATGTGACTGTGACCAGGGCGGGGCTGTCAACAATGAGTAGGTGTAATTAATGATATTAAAAACATCTGTGTTTAGTTTTAGCAATATGACAGGTCCCTATAAGTGGGTCATTTCATGCCAGCTGACCAAATGTTTCCTTCATCACAAAAATGTTTTGAGCATAAAATGACCCTTAATTTTTGGAAAAATGTCCAATAAAGCAGTTTTCATATAAGTCTGCAAACAGGCTTTTTCACTGCTGTAAAGTAAAGCGTTTTGTGTCTTTGGGATTGGCTTGTTTTTTAAGACAGCCTCAAGTGGCCAGGTTAGGAACTGCAGTTTATGGTTGCATATTTTCACCTCCAGAAGTTTCTGTTTGCATGTGACTCAGGCCACTTCTTAACCAAAGTGAAGGTCTATGCTAGACAGATGCATGTTTCTATATTAGTTATTTTTATTAAAATACATTTTACAATTGTACATGGAGGCAAGAAGAGATTACCATTGACCATTAAATAGAACAGCTCCTGCAGAAAGATGTGCAGCTGTTTTGCCTCTAAAGAAGAAAGATGTCTAACAGGAAGCAATGAAATTAATGGAAGATCTCACCATTTTCATTAAATTATAAACAAGGAAAAAAATAGTTTAAGCATGTGGATGTGTAAAACTTTGTCTTTCTTTTTCCGACCTGCCATCTGTCCACAGCTGCGATCCTCACACGGGACAGTGTGTGTGCAGGGAGCACATGTTCGGGCGCCGCTGCGATCAGGTCGAGTCCGGCTACTACTTCATGGCTCTGGATCACTACATATACGAAGCAGAGGACGCCAAGCGCGGCCCTGTGAGTGTGTTCACATCGGCTTGTGGTGCTTTTTTTTCCCTCCAGATTTGTGAACGTTTGTTTCCCCATCAGGGCGTGACGCTGGTACCTCGGCCCTATCCTGAAGGTCGGAGTCCTACGTGGACTGGTATGGGCTTCGTTAATGTGCCAGAAGGAACCTATCTAGAGTTCAGCATCGACAATATTCCCGAGTCCATGGACTATGACATCCTTATACGCTATGAGCCACAGGTAACACAAATGATTTGCATATTTCAGAGTCAGTTATTGCTCCATGACCTTTTGAAAGAACCTTTGTCACTAACTTTTTATGGTTTCTTTCTTTACTGAACATTTTCCTAAAGTTTGGTCGAATATTTTTGCGTAATCTTTTGAGCAGACAGACAAACAGGCAGAAAACTCGTGCAAACGTCAATCTCCTGTCCTTTCCGTCATTAATTAAATGAAAATATTCTCTACATAAACCCTGAGTTATCTAGTTCATCAATAAGTGTTGATAAATATGAAGTATGTGACAGCTGTTTGCCAACTGGAATACCATTGTTTAGAGAAATATCTAATCAGCCAATCACATGGCAGCAACTCAGTGCATTCAGGCATGTGCTCGAGATGACCTGCTGAAGCTCAAATTTAAGTTACTTTCAACATGACATGGTTGTTGGTGCCAGACGAGCTTCTCAGAGTATTTCACAAACTGTCGATCTACTGAGATCAGCAGTACACCGCACAGCCATCTCTAGAGTTTACAGAGAACGGTCCGAGTAAGAGGAAACATCCAGTGAGCGGCAGTTCTCAGAGGAGCATTGCCAGACTGTTTCAAGTCGAAGGCGACAGTAACTTAAAAAAAACACTCGTTACAACCAAAGTATGCAGAAGAGCATGTCTGAATACTACAGCAGCAGAAGACCACACCGGGTACCTCTCCTGTTAGCTAAGAACAAGAAACTAGGGCAATAATTCATTCACCAAAGTTGGACAGAAGATTGGGAAAAACTTTGCCTGAATGCCAACTATCTCTTTTTCATGAAACATGTGACACAGGGTAGCCTATGGACAGTTTATTTGAATAAATACACTCAAACAGAAACAAAGACGGAGGAACGATGAAGGAATACCACATGTATGTTTGTTTGTCGACAGCTACCGGAGCAATGGGAGGAGGTGAACATCCAAGTGCAGCGCCCCGTCTTCAACCCTCCAAACTACTCCAGTCACTGCAGTAACTCTTTCCAGAGCGGAGACCAGCAGTCGATCTCTCTTCCACCTGGATCCAGGTAAAACATTCATTTACTGTACACTGAACATGCTCACACAGACACATAAACTAACTCTGTGTGTGTGTTTCAGACATGTGTTGCTGGTGAGGCCGGTGTGTTTTGAGAAAGGGCTGAACTACACGATCCAACTCAATCTGCCTCTCTATTCGTCAGTCAGCACCGTCCAGAACCCGTACACACTCATCGATTCGGTATGTGGCTTTGCACACAAACACACACCTGTTCAGACAGGTCCTGCCTGTACTCCAGGACCTGTCCTGCTCAGATCGTACGGCTCTCTTGAAATGTAAAAACTTAAGACCACGGACACTCATTTTCTAAAGCAGTTGCTTTAGGAACATTTCATGTCCTTCCAAGCCAGTGAAAGCTCCAACTGTTGGTCCATAGTGGCCCTCAGTAGCTCCTTACACTCTTCTCTGTTTTTAAAGGTGGTGCTGATGCCCCGTGTCAGAGAGCTAGAAATGTTCCACGGAGACGTGGGAGAGCAAGCATGGGATACGTTCCAGCGCTATCGATGTCTGGAGAACAGCCAGAGCATCATAAAGAGCCCCATGACCGACATCTGTAAACAGTACATCTTCAGTGCCTCTGCCTTGCTGCACAAAGGAGCCATGGGTGTGTAGTTCATCTTCATCTTCAGATTGTGAAGATGTTAAAAATTGTTCCTGCTTCCACTCTCATCACCTTTCCCCCCCAATCTCATCCCTCAGCTTGCCAGTGTGACCCTCAGGGTTCACTCAGCTCCCTGTGTGACCCCAGTGGCGGTCAGTGCCAGTGCCGACACAACATCGCAGGCAGAAACTGCGACCGTTGCGCCCCGGCTACCTTCCTGTTCGGCCCCGCCGGCTGCAGACGTGAGTGCAGCTGAAGTTCAATGCCGACGTGTTCATCTTCAGTTTAGATGTTTACTTTAATCCTAATCCCTTCACCCCCACAGCTTGTAACTGTGACCCCCTGGGCTCTGTCAGCCCCTTGTGCCACGAGGCCACCGGCCACTGCGAGTGTGTTCCAGGGGCCACGGGTCGCCAGTGTTCACACTGCCTGCCGGGCTTCTGGGGCTTCCCTCATTGCCGACCGTGCCAGTGTAACGGCCACAGCGAGTACTGCCACCCTCAGACTGGAGAGTGTCAGGGCTGCAGAGACTTCACCACCGGACACCACTGCGAGAGGTGAGGATGTGAATGTAGATGCAGTGGTGGTAGCTTAAATCTGCTAATACTAGTGAGGTAGAGACAGATATTATAGAGATTCAACATAAAAGAATTAGTATAATAGCTTTTCAAGGGCCTCAAAGCTCATTTCCTTGGTCAAGGAAAAAGGGAGATTTAACCATTAAACCCCAATGTGTGGAAAGGAGTGTAGATGTCTAAAAAAAAAGGTAGCAACATATAAGGACAGCAGAAGATAGCATTTCTTAGCCCACAGTATTTGTCAAATTTGAATTAAAGATGAGAACAATAAGCACAAGCATCAGTTACAAAAAGAACAGGACAAAAAACCTGACTTCCTCAGCTAATTCAGTTTTCTGCCATTTATCCCTGTAAACCCTGAACCATTAAAGAATTACCAGAAAATTGAATTTGACAGTGTTTATGGGTTATAAACACTGTTATTAGTGAGTGTTTATTGAACCTTCTTACAGAGACTATTTTCTAGAAATGAAATTTATATATTCTTGTGCAGTTTCATTGCTTAGAAAAGTTAATTGTGCATTTTATTCCGTTTTTTTAAGGGAAAAAACACTCCAATCATGCAGAAATCTTAAAAAACTCACAAAATCTTATGCATCAAATATGACACACTTGGCATTACAGGGTTGAAAATAAAAGAATAAACGTTTCATTTGGGTTTTTTTCTTGTGTAACACTGCTAGTGATGAAGACACTTCAAATAAAACTTCCATTTCCTTTTTTTGCCGTTCATAATTTAAAGTTTCAGGTTGTTATCTCAAGAATTTGGCCTATTAACTCAAACTTCTGAGAAAATGACCTGAAAATAAAGAAATCCTGAAATTTCTAGTTAATAAATCAAAATGTTCAGTTATGGATGGCAACATTTTTATTTTATATTATTTACTTAGTTTTTGAGCAGCGGAAAGAGGCTTATAAAGATTATTATTATTATTATTATTATTAAGTTGTCTGAGGAAAACTGCACAGTGCTGGAGTTGTGGATCTGCAAGCCGCTTTGCAACCCATCCAAACCCAGCTCCTTCTCTCCTGTGTTGAACTGAGTCTATCCGATGTAATTTTAAGGCAAAATTATATGAATGCAGCTATATGGGACGTTGCAGTTTGGGCAGACATTTCTTCAGTACTCAGGTGTCTCTCAGAAACAGTTGATTTTTACTAACCTTTTCCTTCCAGATCTAAACTGAAGGATCCATTAACACCTTTTCTTCTGCTACCAGGTGTTTGAGCGGTTACCATGGTGACCCAGAGCTGGGTTCAGGCGGATACTGTCGCCCTTGTATGTGTCCTGATGGGCCACGCAGCAGACGCCAGTTTGCAGACAGCTGTTACCTTCTGCCTAATACCAATCAGCTGGTGTGTGTGTGCGGCCGCGGATACAAAGGCATGTAAACACAACACTTCACAGATTTGTTTTTATGTAAGCGGGGCTCAGGTGCAGTTTTTGTCAACATGTCTTCACGTCACACACTCATCACAAGTACAAACACACTTCAGTAGTCTGTAATTAGCGTGCCAGACCTCAATCTTTAGATTCAAGAGGAAAAGAAAAGCAACAAACTTGAGGTCTCATGTACGATACCATACCAGCTGACTTGTCTCCTGCATCCCTTCCAGGTGTCAGGTGCGACGAGTGTGCCCCGGGTTACTTTGGGAATCCTCTGGTGCCCGGTGGGCGCTGCATGCCCTGCCAGTGCAACAACAACATCGACATGCACGACCTGGACTCCTGCGATGCTCGCACCGGCGCCTGTCTCAAATGCCTGTACCACACCCAGGGCGACGGGTGCCAGCACTGCAAACTGGGTTACTATGGCAATGCTACCACACAGAGCTGCAGGAGTGAGTACAGCTGAACACGATTCATCATATTTATTGTTATCCAAAAATATATTTGTTAGTGCTTCCTGTGTGTAATGCCGGTTTCACTTTCCTGCTAAATAATTGTAGCCACAGCCAGAAGGAGGCCAGTACACATCCTCCCAGTCTTGGTGCATGTGATTACAGTGACCTCTGACTTTTGTAGTAGTTGTATCAGTAAATTGGCAAGATGTCGTCCTAATTTGGGTACCGTATGGCTGTTAGCTTTTACTTTATCTAAGTTAGTCTGACCATTTGGGACGAAAAAATGTTGTCCCCCACTTCATGTAAGCTCAGCGCAAGCTATAGACCAGGGGTGTTGAACTCCAGGCCTCGAGGGCCGGTGTCCTGCAAGTTTTAGATATCACCCTGGGTCAACACACCTGAATCAAATGATTAGTTCATGACCAGGCTTCTGGAGAACTTTGAGAAATGTTGAGGAGGTAATTTAGCCATTTAAATCAGCTGTGTTGGATCAAGGACACATCTAAAACCTGCAGGACACCGGCCCTCGAGGCTTGGAGTTCGACTCCTGTGCTATAGACTGTATTTAAAAGATAGACACAGTCAAAGTAGTGTCTGTCATTGGATTTTGGACGACCTTTTTTCTGAGTTTAGCATTTGGATCGTTGCCATCTTCTTTTTGTGTATCCAAAAGTGATCGTCATGAATACATTTGGACCTAATGGTAGAGTGGTTAGCATATTTACTTGGTAACGAGAAGGTTGCTGATTTGATTCTAGCCAGAGCCTCAAACCCCCTTTGTGGTTGGGTCAGGTAGCAACCCCCTGTGACAAAGGAGCAGTCAAAAGCAGCTAAACTGGACCCAGACTGTTGGAATAGTTAAACCCGCAGAAGTTCAATTTACCAGAGAATTTAAGTCAAAATGTAAAGGTGGACGTTTTAAAATTGGAGTCTGTTGTGGTTTCTTGTGTGACATATTGCGAGCATTGCTTGAGAATTCGTCACATCCAAAATAGCGAATTGGATATTGGACAAAGAAGGTGCTGCAACAAATCCTCCTCATGATTGCTTTGGTCACTTGTAATTTTAAAGTTGGCGACTTGACT
>NW_005187593.1:251144-312087 GCF_000239375.1 Pundamilia nyererei
ATGTTAACAAACATAGACAGATCTCAAATATCCATCTAGCCAGTAAATTTCCCATAATTCTGCGGTGCATCTTTCTTGTTTCTTTCTTTCTTCACTCCGCAGAGTGCACGTGTTATTCAGTAGGGACGATTCCTTATGCCTGTTCGTCCCCCGATGACTGTCAGTGCGACCAGCGCAGTGGCCAGTGTCCCTGCCAGCCCAACGTGGTCGGTCAGCACTGCGACCGCTGCGCTCCAGATACGTGGAACCTCACCAGCGGGACGGGCTGCCAGCGCTGCGACTGCGATCCTGTCCACTCGTTCACATCCTCCTGCAATGAGGTGAGGCAGACTGTGTTTATAACCATATTTTGTCCTTTAACACTATCATGCAGTAACTTTTGGGTAAGCCTTTTAACTTTTAGAGACATTTTAGGTGATGAAATCTAAAACTTGTGCTCAGTTGCTTGGTGTGAGCCACCTGGAGCACAAATACCACTAGAAATGTTTATTTCTGGTAGGATTATCCATACCAAGCAGGTCAATGCCAGATGAATGGTTTCCCTGCTCAGATTTTTCCTCTATCTGCCAGGCTGGATGTATGTATAAAGATATAGGAATGGGTATTTATAGTAACAGTTGGGAAAAGAACCGGAGCAAACAGTGTGGACGGAAACATGTGGATATGTATCCAAGGACAGTATTGACATTTCAGGAGAACAAAAAATCTAAACTCCAGTTAATTAAGTAATGAAACCCCCGCACCATCGTCTCAGCAGCTACTCCAGTTAACTCTCTCTGAACACGATCTGAAATGAACCACAAAATCCTGTCCATCTATGAGCTGCTGTTTCCAAACTTTCTCTTACATAGTGTTGGGGATTGGTTTTCCCAAACCCCCACACCGTAGGGTGTGACCATCCCAACAACTTCAAGTAGTTTTTGATATATGGACTCCAGCTGTTTAGGACCTGCTTCTCTCCTCTCACATGTAAAGAACTGATGACACTCACTCACACGAAACATTCAGCTTTCTGTGTTTACTGGCTTCATTCCATCGGAGGAAGGAAGTCTCAGAATACACTGTGGAATGACACAGGAATTTTCTTTCCTGGCAGGAACAAATTCTGCCAAACTACAAAGCTTTATTGTGTCTGCATCGGAGAGAAGAGCTTTGAAGTTTATTGAACGCTCTGAACTGATCGCTGTGTTTTTTGCGCTGCCTGCAGGTTACAGGACAATGCATGTGCAAGCCCGGTTTTGGTGGCCGGATGTGCCGGGAGTGCAAAGAGCTCTTCTGGGGGAATCCAGAGGTCAAATGTTATGGTAAGGTATCACCACCACCCAAATGCAGGACCAGAGTGTCAAACATTTGAAGGCCAGCCAGTCTGCCAGGGAGTATACAAGAAAGAACTCGGTGAACTACTTTAAACATGACAGAAAAATGCAAACAAGAAACCATCAGGAACTCTGGGATATGCCTGGAAAGTTTCATGTCAGTGAGAACAAGACTATCTGGCAGCTGGCTGTGGGAAACAGGGGGGTGGATGCATATAGCAAGAATACCAACAGGGTAACAGGTGAGACAAACTGAGCACAGGAGAAATTAATTACTACTAAAATAATCCCGGTTACTTAGTGAGTCTGACCCACCAACATATTTCTTTACTCAGAATTTTATACAAACGTAAAGAGCCCATTGTAAAATGTAAAAGGATATTTCAGTAAATTACAGGGAAAATGTAGAAAATATGTCTCGTTTTTTAAAAGAAAAACTTGACTGTATTAACTAAAATTTAGTGTAAAAGTCTTTTGACTGCTGGTAGACACTGACATGTTCAAAGTAATGCTCAGGTGTTGAGTAGCTTGCTGGTGGTCGGTTTTTAGTTCTTTAAGATGGACAGCGGCACTATTAGAAATATGATCAGGAACAATAAAGACACATTTTATCAGTTGTAAGAAATTGGAAGTCCTCTTGTTTTTAATGGCAACGTGGGAAGAATGGAGAGGCTCTGTTTTTATGTGCTTTTCCTGAACGAGACATTTAACAGGCATAATATCAACTAACAACAGATAGAAACGAAACAAGTAGGTCCAAGAACCGAGCCCTGTGGGACTCCACATCTTATTAGGTCAGCTGATGAAATAAAGTTGACCGCAGTGACTCTGAATACTCTATAGGTGAAGTAGAAGTAGGATGAGACCCATTTGAGTGCCTTTCTACTTTGGTCAGCCTCATTCCTAAGTCTCTTGAGGGAAATGCTACGGTCAACTATCAAATGCTGTAGTCAGGCCTAGTAAAAGCTTTATCCTCCTGTTTCTGCTCCTCCTTACTTTAGAGGTCACCATGGTGGATCACCTTCCTCCATCTCACCCTGTTTCTACCATCTCCTTCTGTCACACCAACCTTCACCACATTCATGAATCTCCTCTGAGGCTCATTTCCTCCTCCCTGGCAGCACCAATATGTCCACTATCCCTCCTCTGCACATGTCCGAACCATGTCAGTCTTTCCTCTCTGACTTCACCAGTTAAAATAAGAACAGTAAGATTACCTGAAATTGAAGCCAAAGTAAAGCGGTTTCTGTACTGCCAGAGAGGTTGTTGTCTTTCATTACCTCTACGAGCTGCTTTATAACCACTTTCTCAAGAATTCTTGGAAGTGGGGGTAATTTGGAGACAGGATTGTAGATATGGGGCTGTGTTGGTTGGGTAAAATAGCCTGGGACATGGACAGATCAAAGGGCTCCAACTTCAAGGAGGTTAGCAGCGCCCTGAAGGAGCGTCTAGTCTAGAAACTACTCCGAAATTCATCATATCAGCTTGTTTTTGCCGCCCCCAGGTGGTACGTACGGTCTGATGGTACGGTGCTTATTTTTCCTTTGCCTTTTGTGAAGTTTTTGTAGCTCTAAACATCTCACAAGCTTATATAACCTTCTAGCAGCTTTTTTGCCTTCCACAGAAAGGGAAACTTAATGAGGCTCCGGCCCCTCTGAGACCCTGAATAGGGAAGGAGTTAAGAAGGACATGCCACTGTGGCCTTGTTTTTATTTTTATCAGTATTGTCTTCACACTGCAGACATTCAGTCTTACGCTGAGCACCAACAATACCCTCACTTCTATTTCAGCACGTTGGAGCTAAACCATCACTATTCTAATACTTCCTGATGTGTCCTTGTGGTTGGATCTTAGTATTCATGTTCTCACAGGATGTTATTCTTGTGACTCAGTGGGAGACCAGCAGCGATAGCTTTGAAATGGTTTCCAGATGATTCGGCTTACTCCGACAGCAGTTACGTGTCGGTAGCACTCAGTCAGCCGGGTTGGCGCTCAGCTTTGTTTTTGGATCCTGAAAATTTTTATTGTCTGCGAAACAAACTGCTGAAGAGTCCATCTGCAGTAAAGTGTCCCACAGTAGCTGGCTCACCCTCAGAGAAAGAGAGAGCAGCAGGGGCAGCTGGATCTGGGAATGACCTCTTCTCATGAGAAACAGATGTTCTCCAGAATTCCCAGGCTTCCCATTTTCGCCACGGACAAACACACAGAGGAAACAGGAATATGAAATATTCCCATTGAATTCTCTGATGGTCTTTTAAGCCTTGAAAGCAGCTGGACTTCACCTCCTTTCTGCACAGATGATGAAATAATGCACCAATATACAGCAACACTGTGGCCTCCTCAGTGAGGAGTGTTATATGTATATGCTGTATGCAGATAAAAAAAAATGCCTCAGATTTACAAGTGTCAGCGGTTAAAATGTCTTTTTAATATAATAGTAGTGTAGCTTTTCTCAATTAGTAACCAATAATCACCATTTACATTCATCCATGACTGTGTTTCTGCAGAAAGATGTAACAATTCAACCTCATTAAACCAGAGCCTCACCTTCTGTTGCATAAATCACACAAATATAACCCCAAAAGGTTTGGACGCTCACTGCATAAAATAAAAATAAAAACCAGAAAATCTCATTTATACACAGTAGAATATTGAAAAACATACCACATGTTTAAACTGAAAAAATGTACAATTTCAAAGCATCCCCTCTTCTTTTTACAACAGTCCACAAACGTCTGGGAACTGAGCAAACCAGCAGTTCTCATCTGAGGGAGGATTCCAGCTGCTCAGCAGTCCTCAGTCTTCTTCTCAGTTTTTTTTTCTTGATTACAAATTCCAGACTTCAAACTGAGCATTGATATCAAGCTGTATGATCCCTCTCCTCTTTAGTCTAGAGGATGCGGGGTCCATGTTTTCCAAGAAAGAATTTAAAATTTTAGTTCGTCTGACCTCAGCTTTCCAGTTTTACTCAGAGAAGACAGCGGTGTTTCTGGATCATGCGCACATGTGGCTTCTTCTTTGCATCACAGAGGCTGGATTTATAGATGGCACAGAGAACTGTGCTCATGCAGTGATCTCAGTAATGACAGAATCATGTCTGTTTTTTAATGCAGTGCTGCCTGAGGGCCTGAACACCACAATCCAGTGATTTTTGGTCTTTTCTCTTGCGCACAGAGATTTCTCCAGATTTTCTGAATCTTCTGATGTCGTTATGACATAAACTGTAGATGACAAGATATTCAAAGTCGTCATGATTTTACCTTGAGGAATGTTATTGTAAAATTGTCGGACAATTTGTAGACAGTTTTTTTGCAGATTGGTGAACCTCTGTCTGTCTCTAAGATGTTCTTTTTTGTCAGCGTTAATCTCATTAAAATTATGGTAGCGACATAACCGCATTAACGCGGCAAATGTCCGTTAGCGAGTTAGCGTGGATCGCCTCGTGCGTGGGGCTGCACGGCAAGATTAAGGAGATTAACGCTGACAGCACTAGTTCTTTTTAAAGTGAATTGGTTGCAAAAATGCTCCTCAAGCATTTTTTTGCTCCCTTTTTCTCTGAGACATACTGCCATCAAATGTTTCATGAAATAATCAAATGTCTCAGTTTAGACATTTGATATGTTCTCTATGTTCTAAGTACAGGAACACTGATGGGGAATATCTGTCAGGCTGTTTTTTCCTTCTTTCTGACACGTGATATTCCTTTTTTTCCCCCCATGGAGCGACCGAAACCTGACCTTCGAGGTCATATTCATGTCCAAGTTTATTTACTGAAACCATTTGAGGTTAAATAAACTTTAAGTGACTTACTTCCCAGGGAGACAAAAACTTGAAGATGTTTTTTTTGGATTATGAGGGCTGCGCGTAACTTACATGTTTTTACTGTTTTTATTGTTCTGACATTATAAAACTTAAAGTTGAAGGTTAGTTCTAAACACTCAGCAAGAAGGTCCTGGGAAGGTTGCGTCCTCCTCGTGTCTGCATCGGTTTCTCTATGTAAGGTTAACTGCCATTGGTTAACTGCAACAGATTGGTGACATGATTTGAGTCTGCCCTGCCTCTCGCCCTTTAACACCAGCAGGAACAGTGCAGAAAGAAACACTGCTATGTTTTTACCTTTATTTAAGTCCCTATCGCATTAAATCTGCTTCAGTACTGCATTAAAACTACAACAAATACAGAATATAAAACTTGATATACAAACACAGACAACAAAAAACTGTTATTAATTAAACATTTGGGTTGTTTCACCCTTGGGAGTCGTTTTTTTAGTTGGCGTCTCCACCTTCCTGTGTGTGTTTCTAGCTTGTGACTGCGACCACCGGGGGATCTCCAGTGAGCAGTGTCATCGTGCCACAGGGCAGTGTACCTGTGTGGAGGGCGTGGCGGGCCCCCGGTGCAACGAGTGTGCTAGGGGTTACCACGGTGAGTTCCCTGACTGCAAACCCTGCCACAAGTGCTTTGCGGCTTGGGACACCGTGGTCGAGGAGCTGACCAACCAAACTCGCCGACTGGAGGCCAAAGTGAACGAGCTGCAGACTGTCGGAGTGACGGCGCCGTACAAAGAGTTGATTAGAAGTCTCGAGAGAAACTCCAAGGCTGTCAGAGACATCTTGGAGAGCAACCCCGCCACGGTGAAGCTGGAGCAGATACAGGAGCTGATGCATCAGATAACGTATGCACACCACCAAACAGAGGCTTACTCAGGGTTGTAGCAAGCAACTGGTGTTTATTGTTTCACTGTGCTCTTAGTGGTGTGATGTCCTATCTCAATGGAAAGCTCAACACAACCGAGGAAGCCTTGGAACTTCTTCAGAGTGATGCAAATGCCACCGATGCAGACTTAGACGTGCTGACTGTTGAGGCAAACCAGTTGGAGATGAGCGTCCAGAGGCTGAGACAGCAGGTGGACGACGCCAAGAACGCCAACATACACGGTGAGAAATCAAGTGCTTCAGCCTAAAGCTTCACTCTTAGACCTTTACAGCTAAGCCAAGACAGAAAGTCGGCACGTTTTAATCGGTACATCAGTACTACATTTCCGTCCAGCCCTGTTTCACTGTTCCCTAACTTTACTGCTTCCAGGTGCCCTGGAGACTATTACTGCTGCGCACATGCAGTCTAGGATGGCAGAGCAGCGCACCAATGCTTCTACGAGCGACCCTGGCAACACAGTCAAGCAGTCAGTTGCAGTACGGAAAGCTACGGAGGACAAAATGAGCAGCACGAAGAAGGAATTTGACCGAAAACAACAGAGAAACATGCAGAAGCTGGACAAGCTGTCCAAAGAGCTCGATAAGTTTAGCCTGTCTTCACTAAGTGAAAAGGTGAGAACACGGGAAGATCGCATCTGTCTATCACACGTTCACCTTTGTTGGTAATTCTGTCTTTCTCTGTAGATTTGTGGTGGAGCCTCTGAAGGCGATGATGGCTGCTCCACCTGTGGCGGGTTGGGCTGCACCAACGAGGATGGAGCGCCTCGCTGTGGAGGAGAAGAGTGTGGAGGCGCTGTCACAACCGCTCAGACGTCTCTCAATTCAGCCAATGACCTGGAACAGGCGATCCTAGAAGCTATGCAGGAGGTAGACAAGCTCTCCAGGATGGTAAGTGAACATGGTCGTCGTGTTATAATGTGGAACACCTGCAGGTGGATGTGAGACAGGTAACCTGGACCTGTGTGGACACTCTGCTCAGGTGTGGGAAGCGAACATCCGAGCAAACGAAGCCAAAGCGAACGCTCTGGAGGTGCTGATCAAATCCAACCAGAGCAAAGAGAGAGTGGAGCAGAGCAACGAGCAGCTCCGCAACCTCATCAGGGAGATTCGAGATCTTCTCATGAGTGAGTTTCTCCTGTACACGTCTAGTCTTCACAATGTGTAAAAATGTATGCACGTTTCTTAAAATAAAACGGTTCATTTATGTTTGGTCTGCGTTTATCCAGATGAGAAAGCAGACGCGTCCGTTATCGAGGCCTTGGCAAACGAGGTTTTGGCTCTGGAGATGCCGACGTCGGCCGAGAAGCTTCAGGAGCTGACGGACGAGATCAGGGAGAAGGTCACCACTCTGACCAGCGTGGAGACGATCCTCAGTCAGAGCGCGGAGGACGTCATGGCGGCCGAGTCGCTGCTGAAGGAGGCTAAGGCTGCAAGGTAACACGTGACGACTGACAGGATGGAAAACAGGAGGAACGGGATAAAAAAATTCAACATGAAAAAATCTTTTTTGCAGTCTTACAGGTGGCAATATTTTTGCTTTCTTCTGTAATTGTTGTAAACATTTTCTTGGACTACGAGCCAAATGCAGGACATCAGAGGCAGGTGATTGGTCAAAATCTAAATCCTTGTTACCAGTTTGAGCTCAAACTTAGGGGGTCAGTCAGTGAAGCGGGTAGCGAGCAGCCAACTGCAAATTTAAAATGTGAAAAACAAGCTGTTTTAGCTCCTCCCCCTTTGAACAGACATTCTTCTGATTGGCTGCCTCTGACAGAAATGTGTAAATAAACCCATCTTTCTTTCTCCCTGTCTGTCAGCGAGAAAGCGTCTAACATGAAGGACACCGCAGAAGTAGTTAAGGCTGCCCTGGACGAGACCGACCGCGCTCAGAGCATCGCCATGGACGCCATTGAGTTGGCCCAGAACAACACCAAGGGCACCATGGACCTGCTGAACGCTGTACGGCTGACCTCAGTGATGATGCGGTTTGATTCAGTGACTCCGTTTACTGTTTCGGGATGACAAAAACAGCACAAAGTTCAAGAGATGGAGTCGTACGTTGTTGCCGTTTTAGAACGGTCTGCCTTGTTTTCAGTAACAACTGACTTTAAAAACAATATTGCAGTCAGGAAACGCTCAGCTTTCATTTAGTTTATTCACAGTGATATAAAAATGTTTTATTGCTGTCGGGTGTTCGGACGTAATATTTTTATTTTAAAAAGCATTTTTAGTCTAAGCTATTAAAAATAAACATAAAAAAATAACAAATTAAATTAGAAACTTTGAAAAAATAAAAATAATATAGCAAGCAAAAGCTGAATGTACGTAAAGGAAACTGACTTACTAATGCCTGACAACGCCACCCACAAAATAAATTATAAAGATACAAAAGGTATTCAAGTTTAACTAAAATTAAACTAAACTTGAAAGATTGAACGAGCTCCAAAAACTTCCTGAAACTGAACTGGATTCAGAAAAAATATTTACAACTAAAATAACCCAGTTTGGATCAACAAGTCACCAGCTACTTACCGATCAAATCTCCGGAAAATAGCCATCCCTCAGACCTGTGGATCACAGGAGGGTCCAAAGATTTTTAATAGCATCTGAAGTCTTTAGATTTCCCCGATGATCATCAGTAATAAATATAGAGGTTTAAAGATAACTTCTTATTCTATATGAGTTCTGTGACCTTATATCTTATGCTATAGTTGGGTTTCCTTCCTGGCATTGAACAGGCTAAACTTTAGCCTGTTTTTTTAGCTGTGGTTGGTCAGAAGCTTCCAGCGCCGCTCCTTTCATGTGAACACACAGGAGAAACTCTGGCTTAATAGGGATGAGATGCAGGTGAAATTAATGATGGTGGGATTAGCAGAAAGAGTATGAGGCAAACCCTGAACAGTTAAAAAGAAGAAGTGAAAAAGAAAAGACAAGATAAATCTGTGCATTTGTGCGTCAGGTGGAGTCGGAGACGGCCAAGTCGGAGCTGAAGCTCAGTAACACCACGGGCCGCCTGCTGCAGCTGGAGAGGGAGGTCGGCCTGCTGAGGCAGAACAACCTGGAGATGGAGGAGATAATGGTGTCGACTGAGCAGACGACGCAGCAGGCCAAACAGGACGCCGACGAAGCAGAGCAGGTCTCACAAACGCGCGCATCCGTGTTGGTTTGCATGTGAATCCACTCCTGCTGCAGTGCGGTTTTTTTTTTGTGTGTGCAGGAGTTCAATGAGAGGCTGAAGGATAAATTCGCTGAGGTGGAGAACCAGGTGGAGGTTAAAGGGGAGTCGGTGCAGCAGGCGAAGAGGAGGGCAGACGAACTGCAGCAGGAGGCCATAGAGCTGCTCAATCAGAGCAGCAGAAAGCTGGAGAGACTCAAAGGTGAACACTGTTCAGATAAATGTATAATAACTCTGTAGTTTTGTCTTCTGTTCTTTTAAATGAATGCATTTCTAACAAACAAGAAGGGAGTTTGCTCTCTTCCTGTTTGTTTAGATCTGTTTCTTTTTACATTATTGGATCCTCTCCTGTTAAAAAAAAAATACACAGAAGCACATGAAATAATCTGCTACGAACCAGCCGGCTGATCTCGAGTCAGTTTCTGAAGTATGATCAGATATATAAAAATTAAGAAAAAAATATTCCACTTGTGCAAGAAATTTAAACCGTTAAAAAAGACAGTTTTGTTTTTGTGTGGCATTTTCAGAGTTAGAGGTCTCCTACGTGGACAACCAGCGCATCCTGGAGGCCAAAGCTAAAGAGCTGGCCGAGCTGGAGCAAGCCGCCCGCAACATGCTGGAGGAGATGAGCCGCAAAGTAGCGCTGTACAGCACCTGTTTGTGATGAAACCATCACCGCCTTTAACTTTATTGACAGTGCCAAAGTGTCTGACGTACTGCTCCTACATGCCTTTTACGGCTGTTAAATAAAAACACTAATATATTTGACGTTGCCAAAAAATGTTTCAACGACAGAAAAAAAGCTTTAAAGCTGCCAAAGACCGTTAGAGTATTAAAGTAAGGAGTCCAGAAGGAAAGAAGCCATCATGACCTCGAAGCCAATATACCTGCATACGTTACTACAATCTGTGTTTAATTGTAACTAAATATCTATATTGAAAGGATTAACATTTCACATGTACTTAATAATCCAAAGATATCACTTGGACATGGTGCCTTAACAACCAGCCAATAATAAACCCGACTACAAGAAAAACACATGTCAGCTGGTCTTGTTTAATCTTTTGTGTTCTGGTAAAAAAAAACAAAAAAACACATTTTTTCCTATTATAAATAAATAAAGACCAGAGAAATGGGCTGCACAGCCACAAAGCCTGGAAGACTTGATGATAGAAGCAGCTGAATCACAAAGAAACCTTGAGGGAAAGCTGTGTCTGCACTTCTTTTGATGATCATAGTACAGACAGTTGGGTCTGCAAACATACACATAAGTGTTAGATTAAAACAACACTGTGTTTAGTTTACACCCAGGTTTCCAAAGTGTCACTACTGGAAGCATGAGGTGATACCAGGACCCTACAGAGGTCACACAGGTAGTCCATATATATGTTCAGATGTCAGAAGGTTTGCTGTATCTCGCAGCACAGTCTTAAGAGCAGGAAGGAAATTCCAGGAGATATGCAGGCACTCTAGAGTTACTCTACA
The DNA here is from genome assembly GCF_000239375.1 of Pundamilia nyererei. Lineage (NCBI taxonomy): Eukaryota > Metazoa > Chordata > Actinopteri > Cichliformes > Cichlidae > Pundamilia > Pundamilia nyererei. The sequence continues at coordinate 261,833 of NW_005187593.1, forward strand.
GCCTTCCAAGAGGCCGCAGAAAGCCCCGAACCTATCAGCAAGCCCGCTATCTGCTCCTTTGTGCAAAGAGGAACAGGATGAGCAGAGCCAGAGCTACAAAATGACCTCCAGCAGGACAGTGGTGTGAAAGTCTGATCAGCGAGTCGGAAACAGGCTTCATGCTGGTGCCATAAAGGTGTGACGCCCTCTAGTGGGCCCTGCACTTGCTGCCCAGCACTGTGGAGCCTGATTAATATTTGCCATAGAATACCACCCTTGATGCCCTGAGAGCAGGTTTAGCCTGTCAACGCTTGCCTGCTGTAAGGCACCTGTGCCGAGCTTCTAAAGTGACTCGACTGCCTCTCTTGTCCCTTCAAAATTTGCTGAATCTAAAGCATGCATCACACAGAGTGAAGAAGATGAAAAACTGCAAACAAAAAGAGACATTTAATTTGCATTACTTATCAGATCTGCAGACGTTTCAGTTGAAACAAATCCTCATTTATGAAACAAACATTAAATCAAGACATCTGTACACGTGACGACAGTACAACACAGGCTGAACTCCTTAATTACAGCTTTTCTTTAAGAGGTCCATTTATGGAGCCGTCCGAGTCCACAGGACCGACTCTTCGACTCTCTGCGAGGAAACCGGTGAGCAGTGTCATCGTGCAGCACTTTAAACAGCACAGCAGGATTTATGTGTTTTATTAGCACAGTAGTTTAAATTGTAGATATGTGTGTTCACGTGAAGCTGCAGATTAGGCTTTATTATGCTGTCAAGGGTAAAAACTGAATTCTCTCCACCACAAGACAACTGAAAGATATTTCTGTGATACTGTTGAGAAACAGCAGCGCGGTAAGGCGTGGCGAGGCAGACTTTTCCACCCAGAAAATGAAGGAATGATCCACTTTTAAAGATCTGGTGTAAAAGGAGACTTTGAGCTCCAGTATAAGTATTTTCAGTGGTCATGGTTCTAGTCCCTGCTGCGGGGGTTGTGTGGAGGCGGAGCTCCTTCCACAGGCGCCGAGCTGGGAACCGAGAGCAGCTGGCCGCCGTGCATGCGCTCGTTGACGCGCAGCTGGCAGCCATCCTGCAGCATGCGGACAGCTATCCTCGCTATGTTGCGTGAGTCGTCGAGCCCGGAGTGAGGACGACCTTCGTACGTCAGGCCGAGTTTCTCCAGCATGGTGCTCAGCTTCGTCTGAGTACGCGGCACCTGGAGGAAGAAGAAGAGGCTGGTTAGCAGTGGAGACCTTTTATCATAGAAGACATTAGGACATGTGAGAAATAGCCAAATCTGTGAGGAGGTTCATGGACGGGACACAGGAAGGCATGCAGAGGGTTTAATGACTAAAATGAGCTGGAACAGTAAGAATACAGTACTGTGAAAAAGTATTTGTTCCCTTTTGCTTTTTTTTTTTTGTTTCTTTGGGCTTTGATGTGTTGCTATTTGAGATATTTTAGCCTGCTTCACTTTGCCAGACAGGTTCTATTTGTGATTTCTTGATTCCACAGGTCTTGCAGTAATCAGAGCTGGGTGTGATTAATGAAATAAGGGTGCAGTTACTTTTTTTTCTTTCTTCCACACAGAGCCAGGTAGCTTGGGATAACTTTTTCCCCTAAATAAATGAAATCATCTTTGACTAATATTAAAATTAGTTTTAAAAATCTAAAACATGTAAGCGTGTCTGTACAAAGCTGTAAAATGTACCTTGTAGAAGTTTCCGTATGACTTTCTTATGTTTATCCACTTCTTTGCAAACGGAGGATATTTGATTCGGCTGACCCGACACTGGATGTTGAGGAACTTGCTCATATCCCACGACCTGTGGACGATGTTAAAGAAACGGCGCTGTAAACCAAGTGAGGAGAAGAAAGTAAACATCCTGCAGAAGCTTTGACGTGAAACCCACCCGTCAGTCAGGATGGCGTATTTGTATTTTGTCCCGAGTTCCCTTTTCTGAAGCCACGACACAACTCGCTGCAGGACTACTGGGAACGGGTCTGCTTCTTCGACCATTTTCTACCAACACAACACAGAAGAATGAGTAAATGACCCACACGTGTAATGTGATAGTGACGTGAACTCAACCGACCTGCGTTATTCCCGTCAGCTTCACACAGAAGTCTGAGAGCTGTGGGTTAAGCTCAGGCTTCACGTACTCCTGAAAGGTGTCCACCTGTGCAGAATATTAGAGGAACATCATTATTAACAACAACAGAAACAACAACAACAAAAGACAACTCCTGATTTAAGTCACAATCTTTACTAACAATCTCCAAGGTGTGCGTGTTGATGAGAACCATAGGGAACTCAATGATTTCGTGGAGGAAGTCTGAAGGATTGTCCTCTTCACATGTGGCTTCAAAGTCCACCACACAGATGTAGTCGTAGTACGTGTCGGTGGGGCCTCCCTCTGCCGCCGTCTGCATCAGCTTCTGTTTCTTATAGTGGCTCTTCAATCTTTTCTTCATCACATCCTTCACTCCTCTGCACACACCAAGAAAAAAACTGTTTGGTAGAACACTTCTAAGGGACAAGCACGAGTGTTTGGTCCTCAAACATTTATTAAAAACTCACCGTGTGTCGAGCTTTAACTCCGCTAACTTGATCCGAAGCTCCTCCTTCGTCATGCGGTTGATGTGGCCGTTGGCCAAAGCAATCTCTTTGTACACCGGATGGCTGAAGTCACCCTTCGACTGAGACGGGGACACCTGAGGAGCAGATTCTCCCGCAGGACACAGCCTGCTGCTAGGCTTCTCCTGAGGAGGAGACGTGTGGGTCGTTATGTGTCAGAAAAAGATGTAACTCTACAAATTTGGCCATCAAAAACACAGAGAGCATGGATCAATGGTTTGTTTGGAGGAACAGATCATTTTAGAGTGAAGTCCAACAACACATCAGATAAGATTATCTGCAAAAGAAAGTAGATAGCAGTTTCTGAAATACTCAGACCTATCTACTGGGATTTTCCCACAAAACCATCTCTAGGAGGTAAAAGGAAAATAGGCAGACTTTTCAAACTTAATGCAACCATGCAGAAGAGTAGGAAGGTCAAGTGTACAGAAGAGCATCTCAAACCTAGAAGCAGGAGACGACCACACTGGGTGCCTCTGCTGTCCTCTAACAGGAAACTAGTTCCTTGACCATGACAGTGAGTTCTCTGACCTCACATGGCCTGCACAGTCACCAGATCTCAATCCAACAGTCGCATCATGGATGAGCACCCACTGTGCGATGCTATCCTGATAACTTAGAGCAAACTTCTTGTTGATTATGTGCCTTTAAGAAGTAACACTGAAGGAAAACGGGGTCTAACCCGAGAATAGCAATCTCTTTAGCTTAAAAAAAGAATAGCTCAGTCAATTAAAATACAACACGACAAGATGAAGTACACAGAGCAAAAGAGAATCGGGGTCGATTTGCAGGGCTCACATTAACAAAACACTGTGATGTAGCTCCCGTCTACTTCAAATATTTTAGTATTAATTACTCCAATACAAGAGTAACTAAAAGTAACGCGGTTTCTAGTCATTTTCATCAAGTCGGCACCTTACCAAAGAACCCAACGGGACATATCTCTCACCAGCCTGTCTTTGGTGTCAATGAACGCACCAGCCAGTTTACTTCAACGCAAACAGCGTTTACACGGAGCAGTGATTCTGCTAGCTCACCCACCTTCTCCTGCTCCTTCACGCTGGACGTCTTCACATTGTCCTCCTGGCCGTGAATGTTCTCCTTGTGTTCGTCCATTTAAAGCTGAGGTTAGTCCAAAAGTTGCTCAGATCATTTAAAAACAACATAAATTGAAGGCTAAACCAGGTCTGCTGCTGCTCCGGCTAGCCTCAACACATTAATGGCTGAAGCAGCTACCGCTAACCAGCGCTGACACGTTCAGTTAACGTCAGATATTTCGCATAAATCAACCACGGGAGGTTTTTTTTTTTTTTCAGACAGTAAATAATAAGGTGCCTTTGCTAAACCCACATAACAGCACTGAACTTTTCATTTTCATGAGGGGGACAGTTATGACAGCTTCCGCTTTGCGCCAAAACAGCAGCAACAGCGCTCACTATCGCCACCTGCTGCTGCGGATGAACGCAGCAACAGGTGTTTTTTGTTTTTGTTTTGTTTTTTTTTCACCCAGGACAGGTGAACTCAACTTTAATGTCAGAATTTCTGAAAATAAATTTAAGAGAAATACTAGGATTTGAAAATCATAAATTTGCACATTGTAATCTTTAATTTTCGTGGCTTGAATTGAAGTCCTTTTCATGTTTTCAGCACTCGGTTAGTAAACACTCATAGTCTGTTTTTGTTGGGTAAAAAAGGTAATTTACTCTATTGGGAATACAGTGTAGCTAGATTTGTAAATAGATGCAGTAACTTTATGTACTAATAATGTAGCTGTTATCTATTACAAATCACCTGTGAACCTACATCGCTAGTATTATAAAAATGTGTGCAATTATTTAGCCAGACCTAACCAGCTGCACATTTTGTTTGTATTCCACTAGAGCAGCTTTGCATGATTCAGACTTCTAAATAATCCTTATTTATGTTTATTGCAGCCCAACACTTCATCCTCTGTCCAAAACAAGCTCCCTTAGTACCATTTAAGCAAACCTTCCTCTGATTGGCTGTTAAACAGATTGTTTAAAAGTGGGTGGGGATATATGCCAAATATGACCATATTAGGAATATCCACTTTATTTCACATCATGCAGAGCCAAGAAAAAAAAACTGACACCAGACATTTGAAGCAGTCTGAAGCCTGAGCTGCTGGTTCACAGGGATTACTGATGTATACACCGACTTCATTATCAGACCTGCTTATTATGAGCATCCATCACTGGAACAGTGCAAATAAAGTGCTATGAAAAAGAATTATGTCCCTTCCTTAGTTTTTTGCGTATTTATCAGAATTCATGGTTCCAGCAGTAAGAAAGGCAGGGTACTATCTAACTGAATAGTAAATTTCTAATTATTTTAGTATAGTTGCCGTATATAATTTAAAAAATATTTGAAGCAGATATATGTAATAAAACTAATTAGAGATATTTGGAGGCAGTGCTCCTGTTTGGCCGCTAGTTGTCACTATATCTCTATTTAAAGCCACAAACCATTGATGTTTTCACTATACACATCTATACAGTATTTGTAAGCCTTTGTAAGGGGAAAACACTTCACAAAACATCATCGCCAGAGGTCAGCAAAACCAGAAAACTGGAAATTCTGGCGCTGTGCAGCTAATGATAACTGTAAATCCCGGGTGGGGCTGCTGCTGCTTTGATTTGACGTTTGTCTCTGAGACAACAGAATGAAAATGTCTGTCTTAATGAAAAGCAATAAAGGACACCTGGCGTTCAATTTAAGATCCATCTGTGCCTGCAAATCCTAAATTACTTCCCTTTGTTCGCCTGCACTTGAGTTTTGCAGAAGATTCTAATGGATTTTTAAGCATCCATGAATTTAAACTGAAGACAGCAGTGAAATTGAATGCAGTTAAATCAATGTCGTTTCTAAAAGCTTATCCAGCTGCTTTAAGTTGAAGTGATTTACACCCTGGTTTATACATGTATTCCTTATGAAGCTTGCAGAGCAGTATGATCTTCACAGTTGGATTACATCTTCCATAATCAATAAGAAGCTCAGATTTTTTTTATTTTATTTTTAAAAAAAGGCACCTTGATAGAAAAACAATGATTTATTTTATCATCTGAAAATATAATACCGTAATAATACAGTTATAGAAAACCCATAACCAGAAACGAATGCACAGAAATAAGAAAAGAAAAAGACAAAGAAAACGCACACACACCATGAACTCAGAGCTTTGGAGAGGAGGTGCACGTCTCTCCTAACAGAGATAGTGTTTGAATCAGTTTGCAAAAAACATCAAAGATGAGCTTAGGTTTCATAAAAACCTCCATATTTTCTTCTTAGAATAGAGAAAAACAGAAGGACACACAGAAGAAGAAAAAACAGGCTGCACTGAAAAGGCATCAGTCCTATTTTTTAACCCCCTCGTCATCATCTTCATCACAGTGAAATGGGGTCGGGGAGCTACATTTTTCACTTCCCTCTGTCCAGTCTGCGATGCTGCATTCAAGTCACGTGCGGGAAAGCGGCTATCGCTGCTGGGAAACATGCTGCTTTAATGTTTGAACAGACGCTTATTTCAAGTAAAAAGAGAAAAATCTTCAGCCTCTCAAATCTTCTAAATATCAGAACAGAGCGTCTGAATGCTGCCATGTTTTTTCCCCCTGGACATGAACGCAGCACAGCATCAAAGGCTTCACACACACATACACACACACATTGTAATTTGTTCTGATCACCTCTCCAGAAAAGGCCATCTAATGATCCAGGACTTAAAAAGTGAAGCCTGCATGTGATCACCGGTCAACTTTAAACAATTTCAAATCGGCATAATTTCACCTTATTTCCCTCCACGTGCACCAAACTGCATCAAGCGTTAGTGTTCTCTCTACATGTGTCGTGTGAGAAAACAGGCTCTGCTTCTCAGCTATCTCTTGATGTTAGTACAAGGTTTCCCTTCTCACTGTTAGAGGCTTTAAAAAGCTTTCAGAAGCAACGGTTACCTGAAAACACAAACATCATAACAAAATAACCACAAAACACCAAATTAACAAGAGATGAGGCAGTTAAGCAGCTTTCACTTCAAAACAGGCAGCCTGACATTCTGGGAAATAGTCACTTTTTTTTGTTTTGGTCTATTCAGTGTGAAGTTGGAGCCAGAGGACGGAGATGTTGGCCAACTATAAGACAAGTAACCAGTCCCTGGTGTTTTTGAACACATTAATCAAATCAGACGTGGTGACCAGCAGGTGAGTGCGACAAACAGGTAAAAGAAACTTGGCGGTAACCAGCAGGGAGGTAAACCGGCTTGTTTCAGACAGAATGAAGCAATGCAGAGACGCTGTCTATCTCTATGTCCCGCCCCCGGTTTTAACCGTTTCCATCTGGGAGCCTGTTAGGAGTAACTCTTGATTCTTTTACCTGAACTGAGGAGTTTCTGTCATATTTCAGGCTACTTCAGACTAAAATGACTGTGTATCTATCAGAAGTTAATGAAGTGGTCTCTGGCTGTACAGGAACGTATTGTCTAACAGCCTCTTTATTGATTACAGATGTGTCAAAACTTGTCATTACAGGAAATACGGAGATCATTGAATGTCATCTTAATGGGGAAAGAGTTAGAGAGGCCATCGTTTTGTTGCCCAGTAAATGACAGGTGTATCTGATCATTATCTTGGTAAAGATGAAGCTGTGTGCACATTTTAAACAATTTTTCTTGTTTTACTGCATTTGTAACAAGAACTGTGAGGAAATCCGTTCAGCGCTCTGGCAGGAAACGCTGATTGGGAGGGTCGGAGCTCTCGACCAAAACACCAATAAAAACATAACATTTTAAGCTCATTTTGGACAAAAGTCTCCTGGTAGGTTTAAAGAAGGGCTTTAAAATAACTGCATGAAGTCGTTTCCTGAGCAGCGGCTGCTGTGTTCTCAAAGCACCGTGACCAAGGGGCTGCATCGAGGATCAACTTTGAGATACATAAGGATTATTGTGAGGATTCAAAGATACACCAGAAGACTGAACAATAATAATTATGGATCAGGGAAAAAAAATCAAGCAGTTGAGGTGAGCAGAATCATGAAGCTAATTCATTAAATTAACGCATAATTAGGAGTATTTTTTCAAATTTATAATCATTTAGTTACTGTGAGAGGTCAGATTTGGGCAATAAAAATGAAGGAGGGCGATAAAAGCAGGTTTGGGCATCACTTTTCACTGCAGCTGTAGCTTAAAGGTTTTACAGCAGATTTCTTTCACAGCACGTCCATTAATGATCTCTCCCGGCTCTAGCTGCACATCTACCATCCAGACTTGAACCTATTTTCCAAAATGTTTAACTGTTCCTTGAAGAAACACATTACAGAGACACACGAGTAAGTGCACAACGCACACGAATACACAGATTTACACACTGATAGAAAACAGCTTAAAACAATGTGCAATCCCAGACTTCAAACTGTCGCTTTGAAGAAGATGCTGAATTTAAAAAAACCTCACATAAATACAGAACAGCAGCGAGAGAGAGGCGCGGTGCGAATGAACCTTCAGGTGGATGTGTGTTTGTGTTTGTCACAGCGAGCTTGGTGTGCACATTCAAATCAGGTCCACTGGACTCATAACTGACAGTTTGTGTGGAGGTGGTGCTCTAACAGAAACACATCCCTTTAAAGGACAGGAAAAAAATAACGTGTTATTCCATGCCCTGATGTAATCCCGCTCATTTATATTTAGACTTCAGTGTGTGTGTGATGCCGGTGCCACCAGAGTCTCCTGGTGACCAGATGAAAGCAGCTGAGCCGATTTATCTTTTGTTGGCCCTGCAGATCTGCAGCAGAGCAGCCACGTTTTCATGTGTGCACCTTCAGAGAGTTCCGGTTCAGGTCTTGAGCGTTTATGTCCGTTTACGTGTTCTTGGTGAGGCTCAGAGCCTTAAACCGAGTCACCGTGGAGCCCAGAATCATCAGCTCATGTAAGGCTACATGTTGATTTCCTCCCCACACCGGTCTCAGTGCGGGAGGAGCAATCGTTCCAAAGCGCACTGCAAATGTTCCCAGTTCTTCCACAGCAGCGCTAGCAGGGACACGCCCACGCAGGTGAGCGCCAAGTGGAGGCGACTGCGCAGCAGCGGGGCGGTGAACTTGGCCGCAGTGGACACGCACACCAGGATGACGGTGACGATGGCCAGCATGATGTTGATGCACTTGCCCAGCAGCACTTTGGCGTCCGTGTTTTCCAGCTGGATGGTTTGCTGCTGCTGCTGCTGCTGGAGCTCGAGCTTCGACACGCGAGTCTGGCACGACTCCAGCACCTCCTACGACACATGCGCGCGCGCACACACACACACACACACACAAAAATGGTTAGAGATCAGGGAAACTCTGGAGAGCAGTGAGTCACAGCGAAAGGGCAGCAAAACTGGATCGTGTATGAACTTCAGCTGCATTAGAAACAAGCGCAAGAATGTCCGATTAGAAATAGGAAGCAATGGAGGGACTGCTGTGGCTTCAGTGTGACATGTCATGAGAGACATGTCATCAATTAATCATTTGGACGCTCAGAAATTTGTAATTAAAACCTCCCCGAAGTGAAAGGAACAGATTCAGATTAATTATTTCTCCAAAACGCTAATCTTCCAGTGATATGAATGGAGGGGGCTCCTCTCTCCTTTAAGCGTTCTTGTAGCAAACCCATTAACCACAGTGAGCATGCCGTGTGGATAGGCCTGTCGTCATCCTGGCAGAAACCACTTTTACCAGGATAGCCTCAAATGATGAAGGTACACTACGCAGTGACCTTTCCCACTAAGGGGTCAAACTCGTCTAAACTGAACACTGTAAATAAGGCAATAATACATTAGGCCTTTCAATTAAACTTACAATTTGAGTAAGACATTGGTTACTTAAAGGGTTAATCCTAAACTCTAATCTTAATCAGCCGTGTGCTGTGGCAGTGGTGGGGGCTTATGCCCAAACATAAGTCACCTGTATGTCCCTGGCCCTCTCATAGGCCTGGTAGGCCACCTTCTCCTCGATGCTGGCCAGCTCCTGCTTCAGATTGCTGGTCTCGTGCTGGTGCAGCTCCGTCAGGTCATTCAGCTGGTCCTCCAACCGCTCATACCTGACAGACAGAAACACCCACAAACATGCAGAGTAGGTGGAGGCGGAGAGAGCCAAGGAAAGAGAAACAATGCATTATTGAGAGTGTGTGGGCACGTAACAGTACAGCAGTGTATCTGCTGCAGCCGAGCTGCTCAGAGCATTTGCCCTTGGTTGGGGGGTTTACGTGTAAGCTCTGCCGGCTATTTTTAGGCTTTTAATGATGGACTCCTAAACTGTCAAAAGCTCTCTAAAGTTCAACAGCTCATGTAATGACAACGTTGGCTCTGTTAGGAGAGAAATGCTACCATTACTGAAGCACCGAAGTATAAAAACATCTTCATCCAACAATTATTCCACAATTTTACTTGAAACAGATCAGTGATCCTCAAACCTTTTGCCTTCTGAGCAAAAAACCTCTGCTAGCATCCCCCGGTTAGCTTCAAAGCAATGTGCAAACCGCTTTTATTTTGTATTTCGTGTTTATAGTCGTACAAATCGTTGTGCAAATATTCTTGTGACTGCAGCACACATATTCTGACAATAAAGGATATAAGGAAAAAAGACCCTTCCACAAAACAAAAACAGCATAATTTGTTGAGCAGAAATATTTTACACAGTATAATATTTCTCTTATCTTTCTCAGTTCAGTGTTTTATTGGATTTTCTGATTTAATTCAGAACTCAATAATACAAGTGATTTTACAAGTCATAGTTAATATAGTGGTGATAGCTTCGCAGAGACTCTAAAGACAGCAGTTAAACATTTTAATGTCAGCTCCGGAGATAAATTTATGATTTGTAATATTAGGCTACATAAAATTAACATTTTTATGTTGGCTCTGTGAAGTTTTGTCCAGCCTGAAAAATGTGTCGCAGTCAGGGATTCATTAAGTGAAGGGGAGGATTCACAGTTGGTGTAAGTGAGGCAGGAAACTGCATATTTCATCCTCTACTAATTAAATTTCAATTGTGATTTGTTCCCCCTCTATCTCTCCAATTTATGGTGTTGAAATAAATTTTAGATATTAAGAACTGAAATGGGTTTTTAATTACTTGTTTCAGGGGCGTTTAAAGTGTTAACACTGAACTGTTGCTCACTCAAAGCCCGAGGGGCTGACTTTATACTAATGGGTATATTTAAGAAAGAAACATGTGAGTCTGTGCCCTATTATCTGTAAAATGTTCATGGAAGAGTATTTAACCATCATGTGTGGGTAACAATATTCTCCTCTCCCAGAACAACACAAAATATTCTGTTTTGATCTGTGACGCAAAAAAGAAACACAAAAAAAAAAAATCTTTCCACAGTGAGAAACAATCTGCCCTCAGTACCAGGGAAGAAAAACAAAGAACAAATCCTCTAAAGCTCCTTATAAGCAACCAAATGTCATTTTATTTTTCTTGCACCTCAGTTTAGGAGATTTTTCTTTTCTTCAAATACTATATTTTTGGCATTTCTCATTTTAATGCTGGTGACAGCGGAGATGTGAAGCATTTAAAAATAGTACTGGAGCACACAAGCTTTCCCCCCTAAAACCTCCCTAGAAATCACGAAAAAAAGAGCAGAAAACTAATAAATATGTCAAGAATTTTTTTTCTGGGAGAAAAGCCTTCCTTAGACTCGTGATGCTGTGCTCACCTGTATCGCTCCTCCTGCATCACCTGCGTGAAGTAGTTGTAGTCTCGTTTAAACTGTGTGTTCAGAGTCTCCATGTCCTCTGCCAGCTGCGTTTGAGCATCCCTGATGTCCCGCACCATGTCCAGCACCTCCACTAGGCGCCCGCTGGAGTCAGACCTCCCTGGCCCCCCTGACTCCGCCCCCGATCCTCCTGCCGGGTTCCCGTTGGAGTCAGCGGATGCAGACGTCCCGGTGGAACACTCATCGTCGCTCTGGTACTTGGTCGCCTTGGCTACTGTGGTAGCGCTGCCACTCAGACCCCTCGCGCCGCCCTCCACCTGCAGCCCTGACCCCGTTTCCATAGAGCTTTTCAGGTGAGCGATGTTGTCAGCGCTGCCAAACTTGTTCCTGATGAGGTTAGCGAACTCCCGCGGCTTACTGAAGAAAAATGGAGGTGAGAGCGACACGCCGGGCCCGATCGTCTTCACCTTATCCAGTGCCTGGTGGCGCCCGGTGGTGCTGACGTCCCGCAGGCTGCCCTCCTTGCTGTGAGTCCCGGACTCCTTGCCGCCGCTGTCTTTCTGGTTGTGCTTCCCATTGGTCTCGCTGTCCTTCATGCGGCGGTGGTACTGCTCCAGCTTCCTCTGCAGCCGACCGATGGTCTGCGCAGACTTCTGGTTCTTCTTTTCAAACACCTGCCGTATCCGCGACACCTGCTGCTTGTCGGCATTGTTCATAAGCTTCAGGTACTCGGCCACGTTCTGGTCCCGAGCCGTCTGCTCCACCTTAATCTGCTCCGTCACCTGAAGGCAGAGCCAAATGACAGATGTGAAAACAGCTGCTGAAGATTTAAAATCATTTAAGCATGCATGATACCAGCGCTTCTGATTCTTACCGACACCCCGATTTGTTCTATGAGTTTGCTCATCTTTCACATGGGTATGTTAGAATAAAATAATGCTGCATGAATACTGACAGCAGCCCTGTTTGTCTTTGAGCTCAATGATACTAATTTAATTTGGCCCCGCACTTCTGATCCCTAATGATAATTAGCCACGAGAGGAGACGTTAACACCTGCCTTTCTTTGCTTGTGAAGAAGTTATCCTGTGTAAACAGAGCTGGTCTTAAAGGCATCTCTAAACCTCCTCACACGGGCGTTTCCTCAGAACAAAACAAAGTTTTTTTAGCCTCCTGTTGCTAAAACGTAGCAGTCAATGCGCCCCTCAGTCATGTGATCGAGTTTATTCCAACCATGGAAAGTTTAAAAATTACCATCTGATACAGATGCTACAGATCAAACTGTTTTCTCTGGTCTGCTTTCATTCACTGTATTTGTTTCTTTGTGTATATTCCTGACTGGGAGCAGCAGTTCATCACATTGTAATAATAATTTCACTGTTAGGTTATTGTTGAAGTCTCAAAATACTTTTGCTCGGATAAACCAGTGAATATACAGCACGCAGCACGAGTTCAGCTTAGTCTCTACAGTTGTAAAACGTTGATATTAAAGTGCAGGATAAGCCTCTACTGTGAAAAACACTTCTAATTTCTAAAGACAGGACTGAGACGGACCTGAGTCGATTTTTTCTTTTCCTGTCGTATCAGAAAGAACTGACATTTAAAAGACATTTAGTCCATTACTGAATAAAAAAAAGCTGCTTCTGTTGCTTCATGTGTCACCAAACAGAGCTAAGGAGATATTTTAGTTTGTCTTTTACTCAAGTGTGGTGCTTGAGTTCTGAGTGCCAATGTGTCCCATGTGTACCCACAGCTTTTCAAATTAAACACGATAAATTTACAGACACACACTGAAGCAGGTGTGCAATGTTTTCCTTCTTACCTTGAGGATCTTCTGCTGCAGGCTGTCGATTCCCAGCGGTCCTTTGGTGAAATCCAGACCCACGCCATCGTGCCCAACACCGTCAACCACGTCTAGGTTGGACTCTGAGCCGCCACGGCGAATGGGCACCGGGATGCTGAGGACATCGCAGCCGCTGCGCTCCGCCTGCAGACATAATGATCTGATGAGTGCATATGTTTTTATTTTTTGGGTTGGTCTGTACAATATAAACACAATAACGTGTCAAAAACCACTGTGCTAATTTGTCTTTCATATGACCGACTGGGCCATTCATGGCTTGAAACCCAGAGGCAGACAACAAACTGCCATTTCTGATGCCACAAATACTCCCACTGTTGATAATATTCGACTGAGACTAACATTTACTGAGAGTTGGATAATGCTGCATTCAGACAGCATTTCTCAAGTGGAAGTGATGTTAAAAGAAGCTGATGAGACACAGATTTTTACATATTTTATACCCAATACTCATACTGAGCAGGTATATTAATCTCCATGGTTACCACCTTAGTTTGTAATGATATCTGTGGGACTGCAGTAAACCAGAAAATCGAAATTTTGACCGTCACAACTAGAACGGAGAACTCAAACTCGGCTTCATTAGGAGCAAACATGCCAAGATTATTGAGGTATAGAAAATGAAATGGTTCAGTTTAACAGAAAAAGAAATGTTCTTGTTGCATTGCACATAAACTGTTTCACAAACAAAAAACAAAAGTGAAAAAACTACTAGCAAAAATTTGGCTAAAAAAATAAAAAGATCTTAGCCCGTGTAGGCCCATACAACCCATCCTCCTAGCATGAAATTGGCTGCACATAAAAACCTAAAATTGCAAATTAACTAAATTGCACTCAGTGACCTCCTTGATTTAGCCATTTCCTCAACTATCATTAAACTCGCCTCTGCTGCTCCATTACATTGAAATGTAGCTTGAAGGAACCTATTCTGATCTAGCTGCACGCCTCTTTTTCTGGGGCTTTTACTCCTCTGTGGCTCCATCTCTCTGCTGGTGTGTGATATCAAAATGAGGCAAATTCTATTATCTGAAACACACACTCTACACGTTGTAAAGCAGTACTCAGAATACAGGCTGACCTGTAATTGCCTGCCCTCAGCATCAGCTTTCCTTTTTATATGCCATTTCCTGCTAACTAGCTTGTATGCTTGCAGCTGCAAAGGAGGTTCGCCAGTTTGGCCACAATTTATTAAGAAACCGAAATATGCATATCTGCGGGCCTGATTAAAATGAGTGGCCTGTGGGTCTTGAGTTTAACACATGAGTACACGTGAGTGACCAAGTTATTTAATTAAATCACAAGTTAACTGGTTCAAAATCTCTGTACACCTAAATGTGTAACAGCTTACAATCCCCATCATCCTCAAATTTAATGGCCTCATTATGTGATTACAAGCACACACATGTTAAGAGTTCACCAGTTACTATTCTCCAACAAGATGCTTGAATTCTACCTGGTGTGTGTGTGTGTGTGTGTGTGTGTGTGTGTGTGTGTGTGTGTGTGTGTGTGTGTGTGTGTGTGTGTGTGTGTGTAAGAGTGATTATATGAACATCGTTTTGTGCCTGATGAAGGTCAGTTGAACTGAAACTTTGCGATTCAGTAAAGCAGTATTAACAGCTGAGAGACGCACTCTTTCCGGCTTGTCCTGAGTCTGCCCCCATGTCTCCTCCCAGTTCAACATGCCTGAAACACCTCGCCTCGGAGCCCCGAACCACCTCAGCTGGCTCCTTTTGATGCAGAAGAATAGCAGCTCTACTATGAGCTCCTCGTTCTTTCTCCAAGGCTGAGCCCACACACCATTCAGAGGAAGCTCATTTCCTCTAAATTCTTTCGGTCTCTACCCACAGCTCGTGACCACGGGTGAGGGTAGGCATGTAGATCAATGGTTAAATTGACAACTTTGCCTTTGCATTTGGCTCGCTCTTTACATCAACAAACCAGCACAGTCTGCATCACTGCAGATGCTGCGTGATGACCTCGAGAGACACTGGAACTTGTGCTGAACCCAAAGCAGCAATCCAGCTTTTTCCTCCAAGTCTGAAACCACCTAATTAACAATGGGAGGCCCAGCCAGAACAGGCCGAATGGGTCGATGCTACTGTGAGGCCACAGCGTGGAAGTCAAAAGTTGAGACTTTGGTGGTCCTATACAGGGTACTCAAGTTGACTCACCTCATGCAATAGCAGTTGAGATATTTCAGTGTGAACAAAAGCGGTGGGTTAAATGACCAACAAATCGACAGCATGCCCCACAGAGCTGGTGCACCGGCGTGCCTAAAATTGCTGTTGAAAAGTACGAAATTGCCTCATTCAAGAGACCAAATGAAAACTCTCATAAGCATTGTGCTGACATTTAAAACTAACGAGGCACAAATGCACTCTCTGGAGAAAACGGCAGACATTGTTCAGACCCTGCAGACAACTCAGGCTTTGAGGCAAAACTCTGCACTAAAAAAAGAAAGAAAACCCGCCGACTGTCGTACACCACTGATTTAAAATGGCAGGTGGACTTATACAATCTCAAAAAAGAAAGAAAACAGATTCCTTTCATAGTCTGTCTGCCTTGTGTTTAGTGAGCACACCCTACCATGTTGGCAAAATAAGAGGATCCTTATAGAGGTGCGTACTCAGTATGTAAGAGGCTTTGTGTAGTCAGTGTCAGACTGGAGGGCAGGAAGGCAGGTGATGGGACATTAAAGCACTCGTAAGACCTCACAGTGGTCAGTTATGGGAGCAGCGAGAGCTCCAAACAAGCAGCCCCCGGTGCCTGAAAATCTACTCTCTGCATTGACAAAAGCAGACGATTATGTAAGGCAACCTAAAATATTAGTATGTGGTAACTCTAGTTGCCACGGCAGCAAAGCGCACACACTGTCAGACTTGGCTCTGAAGCGCACACACACAAACTGCTGACATACCCCGAGGGCGGGTTTTGTGCCTTTATTCCTGTTGTCTTTGTGTTACGCATGCACAAGCAGAAGACATGACACTGTAATTGTGTCCTGTGGCCTGTAGCCGTGCGGCCAAGTCAGCAATCATTAGCCCGAGCAGTGAAAAACAGTCCTACGGTATGAAACAGCAACGATTATCATCATTCATGTTATTGAATCGATCTTAATGAAGCTATTCTTTGTGCTACTCCTGAGTACAGATGGCAAACGCCCTCAGAACATCACACATCCAATCAGAGGGGAAGAAATACAGCCAGAACAAAGTTGTGTTGTAAATAAACTGATTTAATTGACACAGAATAAAGAAAAAAGTGCCACTAGTAACCACAGCCTTTGTGAAGGGGGGCATTCTAACACCGACAGGGGGTAACTCCCGTGGTTGCAAAAAGAAGCCTGGATGTATAGAAGTCTACGAGTTAACTACCTTTGATCTGTGACCTCACTAAAATATTTCCTGGAGCCAGATTCACTAAGGCGGATTTCCATAGACTTCCATGATGTTTTTACCTGGTCTCCTCTGTTTTTTAGGGAAATTTAGTGTTCATTGAATGGAAACTAGGGAGAGAGCAAGAGGGAATAACATGACAATGAAATGGTCTGGGGCAGAGTCGAACTGATATTTTAAGACCAAAACAGCACCTTCCTGTTTACTAATCTCTTGGGTACGGTCGGAAGAAGCTGCCTTGAGATGAGCGTGCAGGAATAGACTAGTCCAGCACTTGTAAAGTTGAGTTTCTACCAAAATAATAATAATAATTTCACACACCGCTGGTCTCCTGCTGGTTAGAGGAACTTTGTTTGTTTTTTTTAAGTTGTGATTGCTTTGGTTGCCATATTCGCCTGTAGTTTGCATAGAAGAGGCCGACTTGTCCGCAAACACCAGCTACTCGCTGAGAGGCAGTAAAACTTTGTCAAGTGCAACACAAACGTTCGCCTTCAAAGCAAAAGTTGTGCGTCATCAGTGTAGCCAAAAGGAGAAAAATGGTCTCCGTTTTCAGTCTCACTTTTGACAGTTTCACTAATACCCGCTGAGCAAAAATTATATCGTCTGTGAAAACTACTGACAACCAAAGCAATCACATGGAGGTTTTTGGGGCCATTCATCTCTTTGCAACCAATTTCACAGCAACTGTTATCAACCTTCGACAACCACTTGCCAACCAGTTGGAGAGTATACATTTTTCCATAGCAACTTATTGTTACTGGGGTGGTGTCACCGACTGTGATTGGATATTTAGTAGGGCTGAACGATATATCGCATTTGCGATAATATCGCGACATGATCAAGTGCAATTTTCTAACCGCAAAGGCTGCGATTATACTCTGGACATGTCCAAATTCATGGGCTGCATCCTCCTGAGGCCGCATTTGTAGACCGATTACGTCACAGCGACGCGCCGAAGGCTGTCCAAATTACTACCATATCCCAGAATTCATAGCACGGCTGGAACTCCAGTTTCCAGCAATGGCGGCCGCTACTAAGTTTTGAAATTACTCATACTAATCTTTCTGGGTCACAAAACAAACTTTTAACATATTTTCAGGCGAGAAAGTAGTTGTGTAAACATCAAATATCTGCTCGGTTTATCAAGATATCCCATATTTGCAAAAGTGCTTCGACGTTTTCAGAGGCGTCTGCTACCCTCCGGCTAGCTCGACAGCTAGCCGCGAGCTCGAGGGTTACTGATGCGGCCGAGAACGGCACAACTCCCGGCACATCATTTTCAGATCACCGCGGAGTTTCGCTGCTCGGGTTAAACGTAATATATAAGTCACTTAGACAACCTAAAAATGTTATTGTTGGGCTTTTTTCAGTGTTTTGTTTGTTCGTGAGTAAATCGGTTTGGCTGAGATTAAAGTTATTAGATTAGATAAAATAAAACTTTATTAATCCCCCGGGTGGGTTCCTCCTTGGTTTTCACACAGCTGACTAAACGTCAAACAGAAAACTTATTAAACAGAAGTATGAGACAGTCGAGAATTTACACCAGTGTCTGGTTATATTTTAGATAGCAAGGAGCACACGGCTGAGTTTATTGAACTCCACCGAGACAGCGATGACGCTAATCAGAAGGCTAGACCGTCTAATTTCACGCCTTTAAATTTTAAAGTCGTGTTTGTGTGTGTGTTTATACAATTGCTATTATGTTTGCACTTTATGTGTAATGTTACTGACTGCAGAGATCAGTAAGATGTGTGTATTTTTTATTTATTAGTTTTATTTATTTAATATTATTTTTTAATTGAATGACTGTCTAGTAGTTCACAGATGTCGAAAAACTGAGTGTGGTAAAGCCACTGATTTTTTTTATATATATGTTTCTGCAATCTGCACATTGTACTGACTTTCATTTGAATGTTTACACCAGGGTTCCTTGTCAGCACTTTATGCTCAGATGTTTGTAAGCTAAAAATAAACTATTGTGTATGTTCAAATATACTGTTGTGATTGAAGAAGTTAAATAAAAATGTCAGTCATCAATTCATGCATCACCTCATGTCATCATAACAGAGGTCTGTCTTCCAGGAAAGAACAGTTTAAAATTAATGTAATATAGTATTGGCCATACTATATGATGTATTGCTTGTCTTTGTTTAATAATACAGAAGACAAAGACCTTAAAAAATAATCGCATATCGCATCGCAATCGCAATATTGGGGCAAAAAATCGCAATTAGATTATTTTCCATAATCGTTCAGCCCTAATATTTAGTAACCAGTTTCACAGTAACTTCAATCAAACTCCAGCAACAACTCACCAACCAGGTAATGGCCATGGTTGCCAACTGGTTTCTAGGTCGGTGTGACTGGGCCTTATGGGGTAAACAGCAGAAAAAAACATTTAAAATTTCTAACAGTGGATTTGAAAAGTTAATGACTCAGATTTATTTACCCAGGATTTACTGATGTGACAAAAAGGCTGCCAGCAACCATTAGACAACTTCCAACCAAGTTTCTCCTTATCTTTGGACGTTTTGGTCAATCAATTTGACTAGTCGATGTCCAAACCTAACACTGGTCTAACTCTACCGAAAACACTAAAGCTGCAGACATACTGGAAGAGTTTAGCAGCAACATGGCGACCAGAGTCAACGGACAGCGAATGAGATTTCGCAACTTCAATTTATGGATTTTTCCAACTTTCAGATGAGTGTCTAAAGTGACTACCAATCAGAGTGGAAAATTCAGTTTATTGACATATGACCTGTAAATACATTAGTGGGTTACCTAGGCAACCTGAAATCTCCACGAGTGACAAGCCATTAGCTTCAAAGCGACGAGCAACAAGTAAATCAATTCCAGCTTCAGAATCTTTATAAAACCAGCCCCTGATGAACTTCTAGGCTTAGGCTTTAGATTCAAGTCTTATTAAATACAACATGCTGTTCATTTTCTATATCATGGCCCCCGTAAATTAAAAAACTATGGCAATACAGGATATAATAATAATAATAATGTATACTTTAATGATCCCCGTGGGGAAATTCCTCTCTGCATTTAACCCATTCACTCAGTGAAGCAGTGGGGAGCCATTGGGTGCCCGGGGAGCAGTGTACCTACCTACCTACTGAGCTATCCCTGCCCCTAATATATACTTCAGGGTGGAGAGTCTCAAACGTACAATTCAATTCAATTCAATTCAATTTTATTTATATAGCGCCAAATCACAACATAAGTCGCCTCAAGGCGCTTCATAGACATACAAGTGTGCAGCATCATTCAGTTTCCCAGTCAGATCAACCACTTGCTAATCATATCTAGTATCAAAGATGAAGCAAGATGGCTATGGTGAAAATGCTCAAGGCTTTACTAACTTATGTTACGCTGCCCTAAATCATGACAAAATCAAAGTACCACAGGGTTGAAAAGTGAGTGGTTGAGTTGCATTGTGTAAATGTAGGCGGAAGATTTTGTAAGGAAACAAGAAAACAACAATTATCTGCAGCAAACTGCAGCCAAAAACATTAGAGAGCATCTAATGATCAGAACATGTAGAAGGAACAAGATAAAGGGCAACACGTTTTTGTAGATTTTCTTCCCTGCATCAGTGCAACACACACACACACACACACACACACACACACACACACACACACACACACACACACACACACACACACAAACCCTGCTCATATATCAGCTGGGACGCAGTAGATTCGAGTGTGTAAATCTACCAGAGCCTCCCGCTCAGCAGTCAACACACGTATTGGACTTCCACTGGAAAAGTAGGTCTGAGGGCGAGAGCTGAGAATTATTAACATGTGAACACACACAAACACACAGAGGGACAGAGAGGGAGGCCATGTGTCTGTTTTACAGAGCCGATGTCTGGTCACTGCTCGCCTCGTGACCCGGGTCTGCACTCGGGCCATTTAGATTATTATACAGATGGGTGAACTCTGAGCCAAAACACAGATAGCACATCAGGGTGTTTGTCCACGGGGAAATAAAAGGAGGATATCCACATATTGACTTGTCCCAAACTAGGCAGTTCAATTTGTATCCGAGTAATAAAAAATAAACGGATGAATGTGAATGCAGAGATAATGAGTCTCCCATGGTTCTCCCTGAAGAGAACCACAATTTCAAAAAAAGCTAAAAATCAGATGTTGTGAAGAAGCAAAACAAAAACGTACTAATTTACATAAAATCTGTAGCTTCCTGCGGTGAAGACTGTAAGTCTCCAAGCTTTGAATTAGACAAACAACTATCTGTACGCACAGAAGCCCCCAAAAACACATCGTTTAAATTACAGCTTAAAGTGGAGACGATCAGTGACGACCTGGATAACTGTTTAATTCAGGGCTGTCAATAAAATCCAGTGCTGTTCCTGGTGTGGCTCAAGTTCTTACTGTGCAGGATCAGAAAAAGACCGACGAGTTGCTTGAAATATCCCATACATGGAGGTTTTGTGTCTTTATAGATCCGCTGTGATCTGCAAGTTCTCCTTAATGTGAAACTGTAAAAGTTTTTAATCATTTGCTTTGTAAAGGCCTGACTCACTGAAAATAAATGTTTGCAGATGCACTTCTTTATACTAAAACAAAGGAAAATAATGCTTGTTTTGAAAGATTACTGTGCACTGGTCTGTATGTGGCCTGTGAACTCCAATTAGTGTAAAAGCCCTCATTTACAGTAAATCTATCATTATGGACCAATCAGCATCTCAAATGTTCAATTCCATCTTTTTCATCACTGTAAAACGAATAACATACAAAAAACCTGCTAATTACAATTAAGCAGAAAAGAACAGATTAGGGTTGTGTGATTGGACAAATGAATCAGCCATCGACTACTGAGATGTTATTATTTATTTTGCTTCCTTGCTCATCTCTAAAAATTGAACTTAGGCGTTCTGTCTTGCACCTGTAAAGCTGTACAGAGCACTGGCTGAAATGTTCCTCCTTCCCAAATAAAAGATCATGGATCATTTTTGGGGCATTATTTCCCGAGTGGGTGCGCTTCAATCATCGGCTGTTAAACTGATGGGAATGTCAGTTTCATGACTAACTGCTCCAAAATGAAATTACTCAACAAATCAAGAGCCGGGTGACATGAAATATTAATGAAATTGAAAGTGGAATAAAAGCTTTTCTGACAAGTGTTGGACTGAGTATAACAAGTGAGAGGGAGCAGGAGTGAAAAGACTATTTACTCCCCTGATGTTGCTTAAAGAGTCTGGACCAAAGCATAGTGCTGACAGAATGATCCATTTTTTAAAGGCACAAAACTGATCAAATAGCCAATTATATCCACAGATTTAAAGTCAGCAATGACTTTATTTATTACAATTCATCCACAGCATGCAACAATACACCAGCCACACATCAGCTGCACAGGCAGCCGGTGGCCTAGCTGCAAACACCAAACTCACAGATGTTGGCAGGAGAAATTAATCTGCTGCTTCCACTGGATGAATGTTCACAAACAGTATTTAAAGATTTTAAAATCATTCAATTATCTTTTACAATGAAGATTTCTTCGTTTCCTTGGCAACACAGGACAACAAAAATAAGCAAAGAGAAAGAAAATTGTAGCAGCTATCAACCCAACTGTTATTTTGAACATCTGTATGGGCCCAAATATTAAATTTCATGGTGATGATTTAATCTGCTGGACTCGTCCATTGAGCACTGTGACAGTATGCTCTGAATTTCATGCCAATCCATCCATTAGTTGTTGATTCAAGTTTAAAACGCTGAAATAAGGCTAATTTGTCATCGGATTACAGAGGACTGTTTTCATCCAACACATGTTTGACAGAAATCAGACTACAAATGTATACCTGCATATGCGTCTTTATGTGCAGGTATCATTTACAGAGATAAGTAGAAGGCTAACTATAAAAAACCCAACGCCTGTGTGTGAACTCTGGTGTGTTTCCACATCACTTTTCTGTGATCAAAATGAAAGATTAGGAACTAGAGTCAAAGCTCGTAGTGTGCACTTTATATAAAAAAAAAGGAGAGAGAGCAGGGCGGCAAGTGCTTCTCCTCCACCCACAGCTCATCTGATGGAGGGACCTTGCCATGGGGAGACGGCAGCCTGGCACAAACACAGGAAATTGCCAAGGGAAACCTTTTCTTCTGCTGCTCCCTCTGCAGAGTAACAAGTTATTTATTCCTGCCTCCGATCCATCAATTTATTTTCCACTAACATGAGCCAGAGGTAGTCCAAAACGAGAAAATTGTAAACACTCTGTCCCCCGTGAACAATGAAATCCTCCCCTCAGCTCGTCAGTGTGACTTGCAAACAACTGAAGTGTAAGTAAGACTGATCATTTTGCCAAAAACCAATCAGCGGCCGCAGATTGATCCAGCGCTAATCAATCAACTCAAGGCTGTTTGCAGGAAATGTGAAAGCCCCTCTGACCAGTAAAGATAAGCACTGCACATACATGTTATTAGTCAATGTCAGCAGGGACACAGGAAGCCACTCACCCTGACAATAAAGATTAATGAGCTGATAATACGTCTTGCTCATACAGTAAATGTTTGGAAACTGGGCCGTGGAATCGAGTTAAATTAATCAACAAATTGAAACAGCAACCATTCTGGTTCAGAATCAGAATCAAGTATGATCAAGCATGAGTTTGGTGATCTG
Organism: Pundamilia nyererei; assembly: GCF_000239375.1. NCBI lineage: Eukaryota > Metazoa > Chordata > Actinopteri > Cichliformes > Cichlidae > Pundamilia > Pundamilia nyererei. Next base: position 285,069 of record NW_005187593.1, read on the forward strand.
CTCCACAATGTGATCCGTTTGGCTTTAACATTCACACAATTAAGGTGGCACTATCCTGTGAGGCAAAGTGTCTCAAACCCACCAACACTAATGAGCAGTCTGTATTTTCACATTAATATACCTGTAAAAGTTCTAAGTGAAACCACCTGTGCTCATATCTTGAATGTGATGTTTTTAGCCGCTCCCACAGAAAGAGCTAAATAAAAGCTGTGTGCATGCAAATAAACTGCTTGTTTAATTTGCCACATACTATCAGCAGCCATCCCCTGCCCTTTCTTTTTCTAGCAGCAATACCTGCAGCATGCCTTGAGATAATATTAAAAGTTGTAAGATCTCTGAGATTACGGTGCTGGGCATAACCCTAATCCAGATAAACTCAGTGTGGTGGTGCCAAAACTGACTGTGGGAAATGATAAAAAAAAAAAAAAAAAGATTTTCTGGGATTTTTTAAAGCAAAATATAAAAAGTAATCACATTAATAAATGACAATAGCTGTTAGCTGCAGTCCCAATGTTCAGCTAACCCATAGTGACTCAAAGATATACTGGCTTCATTGGACTTAAGCATACCTGTTGTTTTTTGCTTACCAGAAAACATCTGGTGAGCAAATTTAACAGACAGGGCTAAATACTGTGAAACAGTTAATCACCAATTAATATACTGAATGAAAGTACATCCTGAAGGAAACTATTTAATTAGTGTCTTGTTTGTTCTCAGAAAAGGATTGTGAGAAGGCCAACACACAAATAATTATTTTGGCACTTGTGACTCTCCTTAATAAATCAGTGCTAACAGCAGTGAAGGGTAACACATTATGGCACATTAGTCATCTATTACTCGGCTCCAACCCAGCATGGGGCCGCACAGTGTCTGAACCCAAACACCAGATTAATGTTGGCGTTGAACTGGTAAGAGTTTGAGTGCTGGGGAGGAAATAATTGGATTGTGAGAATCCGGATAAAGAGATTTAGTGGAGGGAGGTGTTTAAAAACAGGTTTCTAAAGACAACTGCAGGGAGGTACAACACATTAACCTCACAATAAAGCAAAATTATCAAATCATCAATACAGCGATGACAGAAAAACTCAGAAAATCTTCCATCCATCTATTTCCTCACCTCTTATCCAGATCACATTCACAGCTACAGCAAATTTGGAATCTGAGTACCCAGAAAAGCCAATCAAGTACAGGGAGAGCATGCAAACTGAACAAAGAATGCCCCCAGCCTGTGGGTTCAAACCCAGGACTCCTTGCTGTGAAGCCACAAAGCTAACCACTGCACCACTGCCAAATCTCAGCAAATCTTGCTTTGAACCACACAGTTTTCACCTACCACACAAAGAAGCCACGACTGCAGCCCTAACATGTACATTAGTGGAACCATAACCTCACTGTTAGGTATGATGGCATGTTAAAGGGAATATTCTGCTCATTTCCACTTCCATTTCGCTTTGACTAAAGTAGCTTTCTATGTTATTTATTCAATACTGGGCTTTGGTGCAGCTCCTCAACCATGAAATGTGCCCTCCACTTCCCTTTAAGCAAGATTTCTTCTGATTCCCTGCCCCTCATAGACAAAAGGTTTGAGCAGCGGGTCCATTGGTACATTTCTTAATAAGTTGGAAGTCAGAAATTTTTTGTTTAGTCCCTGATGAACGTAGAAGGTCAGAGTAGACCACCATGCCCTGAGTTAGCAATCCAAGAAGGTGGCTGAATGTAATCAGTAGTAAAATTTAAACTTTTAATCTGTACTGCCAGCGTCACCAGATACATGCCACCACATCACCAAACCCTTTGTTAGGGGGTAAATGCCCATGTTCCATTCCATTGAGAAAACAAGATAATTATATTTTGGACACTGACGCTCTGGTGTTGCCGTAGATGGAAGTCTAAAATCTAAAAATTCCTGTTAATCTGTCTGGTAACTGTTGAAAAAAGTGAGTCTATCCAGCCAACAGACTAACTGTGCTATCCATAAATACTCACGGCCAGCTTAACCAAACAGATGATGGCAACTTTTGCAAAAAGTCTGTTTTCTGTCTTTGGTATTTGGCCATGACGTAAGCGTGACACTCTAAAATAACCCTCAAAAATCAAGAACCGGGATCTGTCCATTACACTGACCTACACCTACACTCAGCACAGCACAGAAAGAAAATCAGCAGCTATTTCGATAAACATGGAGATGATGTCAGAAAAAAAAACCCTGTCACCCTGTTACAACAGGCTTGAGAACAACACTGATGAGCTTTCCTGGTTATTTATGACTCCACTTCCTGAGGGCTTCCAGAAAGGCTCGCACACCAGGCCCTAATGCATCATGCTGCCACAGGATGAGGCACAGGTTACACAAACCAGTGCACCTGTGATTGAATTCAAATCCATTCAGCTCTGAAACGCTAAAAAGCAAGGGGAGCTTTTGTGCTGACGGATGACTAAAATCCATTTCGGTACAAATCAAACAGAAATGGGCACAAAGTACTGTTTGCTCTGTATGAATAATAAATTAAACATTCTCACACTGAGTTTCTGCAACTGCTGTGCATCATTTCCATTACCTGGAGGGCTTTTAAAACACTGTATTGTACTGTATAATTTTCGTTTTTAGAAAAACAGCACTCCAACTCCAACTTTTTTTTTATGTCCTCAGGTGACTTAAATAAAGCTATTTTGCATAATTAATCAGAGGAAGTCACTATATTAAAGTCAGGAACCAAAGGAACATTGTTTTTAATCTGTAAAATTTTCACAGCAATATAATGATGAACTTTATTGCCACAAAGCTTTTTGTGCATTAGGGGTTTAGCTTGGTTTTGGTAACTGAACAGCCTCTGGGTGTGCTAACTCAGCTACTGCCATTTAAACTGCATTCAGACCACGTAGGGCAATGGAAAAGATGTTCACCTATGACAAGAAAAAGAGGACAGTTTTAGGCGAAATGAGACCGGGTTGAATATAAATGGGACCGCTGAGCCTTCTGTCTGGAGGGGCTCACCCGTGACTCTGTGACAAGAGAGAGGAGCCTCCTGTGGGGAAGAGGAGCTGGCAGACAGACCCCCCCCCGTGGGGGTCCAGAGATTTAACAGAGAATCATCCTGGGATTAAATGAAGAGCACAACAGTCAGAGACCGGATGAGAAAATGAGAAGTGGGGCTGAATACAAACCCAGGGAAGTGATGGAAACAGGGAAACTTAACCTCTCAGGTAAAAACCTTTTAGGAAAACTTGCTATTTTTAAAAAAAATTCTTTAAAATACAAATAAAACTGACTTTGTCAACAATTATGATTCAAAACAATAAATCTGTGTTTGTCACACTGTGACCAGAAACTGGAGCTTTCCAGCTCCATATTTTAAGTAGCTTTCAATTATTATCTTATTTCCCTGATATTGAGCCTCAGCACAGCTGGTTTAACTCCTTTCCATTAAAGACAGCTTTCTCTTTATCGCCTGTGGCAGCCAAACACAAGATTTGGGGGCATTTTCACACCTTCAGTTCGTTTCCTCTGGTCAGAAACAGCTTCAGGGTATTTCTGTAGTTTGGGTTCTTTCTGCACACATAAAACTCAAAGAAATCCAAAATCACTACAAACCCACATGAGAAAATTTAGTCTGGTCATCTGACTGACCAGATGTTCTCAGGCTAAATCCCAGAATGCAACGCATGCTTGGCAAAGGGAAAGCTTGTAGCTCAAACTGTCTGCATACACCTGATAACTTGGTCGGATCGAGGTCAGATCATCGCAAAACGAACCGTGAACTGGAGTTCGTTTGGAACCGGACTGAGACAGCTTTCTCTAAAGGATCCTGGCACGGTTGTTTTGGTCTGCATCTAATTGTGATTATAATATCCACATGTGCACAAAGGAACCACACCGACGGGAAAAACGATCCAGAGTTCGATTTATACTAAACGGCATAGGTGTGAAAACATCCTGAGAAGCAGGTGGATGGGAATGACAATAAAACTTTAATATTTTTACCTAAATATATATTATTAATTTTACAGTTTGTGCATTTATTTTATACACTACTGCAACACTGATACTGCTACTAATGCACTTGTACTCTTTCATCACAGTGATACTTCAGTAGTTAATATTTTATCCTTTTAGAGCCATTGCCTTCTGTTTCAAATGTCTTGCACCATCTTTTCAACAATGAGAAAGGTGTGTACGCACAGCCGGAGCTGTGCACCTCAGATGATCATATTAGGCATATCTGCTGTCAATGACATCACACAGGGCTGAGAGTAGAAAAAAAATGAAAACCAAGTGTTTAGAGCTGTGTGAAGCCTGAGCTTTTGGTAGAATAATCCCCTACACAGGCAAAGCTGAGATGATTTGGACGTGTGCAGAGGAGGCATAGTGGATGCTCTTCCTGTGAAAAAGACCTCAGAGAGGATTCATGGATGTAGTGAAGGAGGAGATGCAGAGGGCTGGTGTGACAGAGGAGGATCCTGGGATAGGATGAGATGGAAGTAGATGATCTGCTGTGTTAATCCTAGAGGGAGCAGCCATAAGAAGGACTACAGAAGGAGACTACAGCTTCTTCAGACTACAGATTATTTCCTTTTTTTTATTTATATAATATCACAAAGTAGAGAAAATGTTGCCCTTAATCTTATAAAACCCACCCAGCAGAAATCCATATAGATTTGTTTTATAACTGATCTAATATTCACGTTTGAGATGACTTTATACTAATTTCCACCACACTGCAGAAAAACTTGGTATATTGGAGCTGTAATTGGACCTGCTGCTCTGAAACTGCAAAAGTTCATCATGTTCCCTCGTTTGCTCGTGACCTCCTCTGAATCAAGAGTGTGTGAATATATAAAGTGCATGAATGTACATATGCTTAGATATGTATATTTATAGAAAGTTTTATTATCAGCGATGTGTAATATACATAAACCTTTTACTTTCTGTTTAATGTGTCGGTGACTCAGAACAAAACAGAGGTCCAACCTATGCTCTCCAACCTTCAGGTAATCGCACACACACACACACACACACACACACACACACACACACACACACGTACGTATTTAGGTCAGACTTAAGGTGGGGCTGAGGGCAAGTAAACAGTTTGCCTCAATAAAACGCAGCAGTAACTGAAGCCTGACTTCAAGTCCTAACAGGCTACTCTCTGCACCACCCACAGACGCACTGCGCTCGTGGCAGGCAGAACAGGACACGTCCAGGTTACATTAGCTCCACAGTATTTGAGAAATATGAAACATCCATAACATGTTATCACATTATACCATCTTCCTCACTTCATTTGTGATTGACTACAATCGCTCATTTCTCTTACAGCTTTTATATCAAACTTAATTCTGCTTTTTTGATTCAACAGCACTTTAATGGAGTGCTGTGCCATCCCCGTCTCAACCTCTTTTGAACGGAAAATCCATGCACTTGAAAGAAATCAGTGAGACTGTGATAAAGGGAATCAGTGGAAAGCATCCTCACCCACTTGTGGTAGCAGTGCAATTGATTTTTGAGTACACGTATCAGGATGAATGCAAGTGTGATGGATGGATGTGACATCTGATTGACACACTGAGAGAAGGGCAATGACTGAACAAAAACAAGCAATGACTGAAAGATTATTTGGCTTCTGTTTTGTTTTATATTCCCTCTAAAGCTAGTGCTTGCAGCTTATGGAAGATAATTTTCTTATGTAATCTAGATAAACATACGACAACAGTGGATGTGACTCCTGACTGACCAGAGGTCTGACAGTAACAAAAAGATTTCTAAAGTTAACTTAGAAAGTTCACAGCTCTCTGAATACTTCTGCTGCGAGTTAAAGCAAGCTGGCTCCTAACAGAGCAGTTTCTCAGACTTGGGATGTCCATACAGTGCCACGGCCCTGCAATAGCCTCAAGAGACTAATTAAGAAATCACAGATGGGGGGGACAAAGCACAGAGGGCACATCTGAATGAGTCAGAGTGGCCGAGACATCCTGCTCTCATCCTCTCCTTATTTATTCCCCTTTACGCTCTGTGCAAATTTAAACCATGATGATGATCCCAAGGGAAAGGTTGCTGTAGATAGGCTTACCGCATGCAGTCAAACCTATTTAAGCAATGGAAAGCAGTTCTTCAGGGGTCATATGCTCAGGATAAACAACAATAAATACGACTAAGAGGACGGAGCAAGCCCATGAAGCCTAATGCTTTACTTTCATTTTCAATTTGCACATTAGAAACTGAGCAGTGAAGCCACAAGATTTTAGTCAACTAGCTAATAACACGCTGCTTTTCAGCTCTACTTCTCTAACAGTCTGTTTCAGTGTTTTAAAATCAGCCAATCAGCTACAACACCTTCACCTGCTGACACATCAGTATTCTAAACATACAGGAATGCAGATTTTTATCTGATGTTACAGAATCAGGATTTCAGAGTTGAGTGCAAAGCGATGTGTTTATTTTGATACATTTATCTTCTAATCAGTCTTTGAGCGGTTTTTCTAGAAATTCTGTTGACATGCCAAAAGTCCGTGTTTAACCTCTAAACATCTGTGAGATCACAGCTGCCAGGGTTAGGTAAGTGAAAATACCTCCCTGACTCTCCCAGTTTCAGTCAACTGACCTGAAACAGTTTCAAGGTGAGAGTCAGCACATGTCAACTGGGCCTGAAAGGACAGCGAAAACACAAGATCCAGATGAAACTTGAGTAGAGATCCACTCCAGGCTCTGTAAGGTGAAGTCAGAGCGCTCCCAGGATACTAGAGGGACACATAACGATTTTTTCCCCTTACTCCCGAATAATTAACTCCATAATTCAATCATTATAATACATCAAATATTTTCAAATCATTACACACAAACTCTAAGTTTACAATCAACATTTATAAATTAAAATTATAATCAACGTATCGTGCCTTTCAAATTGATTTTGAATCATTGAACAATAAACAGGATGCTACAGATGGCGTGTGCATTGTCTTCGTTTCACATTTCCAAAATTCCATTCCTCAGGCAAGGCGAGGTGACCTGCCGAGATAGCCTTTCTCACACTACCCTTAAATCCAGAGAGGTGATCTGGTGACTGCTACGAGATGTCGATAGGCAAAAGGTTAAGCATTCTCATAAACTCCAGACACAAAGCAGAGCCAAGTCTTAAAGGAATAAGCTTTGCTGATGTTGACACTGGATCATCACGTGCCTGATCACGGCACTAAAGCAAAGATTATCCTCCTGACAAGCCGCCGAATTATCGAGGAGAATTCTAAAAACTCAAAAATCTCACCTGCTTGTAGCATTAGATGTCAGGCTGATCACCGTTAAAAATAAAGAATTCATGAATAAATTGTGAAAAATGTCACGCTGACTAAGCGACCGACCTCACCCTCACCGCAGAAGCTGAACCACTCACATGTCTAAAAAAACATGTTCCACTTTCTGTTCCGCTATGTGCTTTTAAACATTCAGGCCACATACTGCAAAAACCTTTTTGCCTCCACATGCTAAGAGGACGCTTCTACTTGTCTGCAGCCTGAGATGGATAAGAGCCCACGGCAGCCTTTCATAACACAATCTGTGCATTTTAGAGCATGAAGAAGAAAATGTCTCAGCAGAAGAGCACACATGGCTTACTCTAAAGTCACACTGGATAGTGGGACTCTTTTCAGCAATTTGGTGTTAAGTGTTTGATGCAATTACACTAATGCCTGTGCTAATGATATGTGATGATGATGTGCTATATTTAGGGAGGCACACTGAAGTTCACTTTACTTTATTTGCATTTCATTTGGATCATTTCCCACAATTCAAGGGAACATTAAGCCTCAGCTGGCAGTTCACTGTGGTTCAAGCTGTGATAAACTTCTGAGAGGTGATGATGTGTTCCCTCTGAGATGATATAGTCCAACACTGATCTGCTAAAAAGCTAAGGAAATAAAGTGAATCAATAAATCACACCCGCAGATTGAAAATGAGAGTAACTGGATGGATTTTTGAGCTACAAATCAATAAACACTTGGCAACTTGTTTACTATCACAGGGGCTCAGCATTCGCTAATGATTCGGTAACACTACATTTATAGCAACAACCCACATAAGTAAATCTTCAGCTTAGAACAAAAAATGACCTACTGTATCTGAGAAAACTGGTTTATGGGTGAGTGGGAAAGCCTCAGCACAGCCTGATCCATGTATATGTTTGTATACAACCTGCTCTACCCATCCATATACAAGTTTGAGACTCAATGGGTGGAAAAAGAGGTGAAAAAAAAACTTGTAATCCCCCCTCCTGTTCTCTCTCCTGTCCTCTTGTAATCTGAGATTTTAATCTGCTTTCCATAGTAAAGATTATCCAGCAGCTCCCGTTTAGACAGCGGCCTCACACGCTCCACAGAAAACAGAGCGGGGTGAGGACACAGATGTGCAAGGCTATAATCCTGAGAAAAAGACAAAAATAGTTTCTTTTTTTTCTTTTTTTAAAAAGGGCAGATTTAAAGGGCGAGGAAGAGGACGTGATGAAGACAGAAAGTGTCAGACGAGGAATCGGTGAGAAGGAGAGAGAAACCCTTTCTGCCAAAACAAGCTGAGGTCAGTGTTTGAACTCCACAGGTGGACCATCGGAATCAGATTAGGGCTTCAAAAGAGTGCTCACAAGTTAAGGTCAGAGTATATCATGCTCTGGGAACATCGGCCCATTTTTAAATTTTAATCGCACTGCACAGGTTGCAAAGGTGACCTGTATTCACAAAATGATCAGCCACAGCAGCCGAGTTAACCATAACAGGCTTGGTCAAATTCAGACCCTTCATGAATAAATCATATACATAGTGCACGGCTTGTCCTGCATGGAGACATTTTAGTAACACACTGTAATAAAAAATAAAACATTTAAACTAGTCTTCTTAACAGCTTTAATTTGATCAAGTCAAAAATAACAGAGTTATAGAAACCTTGTGCCTTAAATGTATGAGAATCAAACAAAAGACAAAGTATGAATTCAACCTTTCCATCATATTTTTATCCTTCTCAATAATAAGGCAGGAAAATATCCAGAAACTGCAAAAACATGGGTGAAAATGTATTCCATTTAAAGATCAGATTATAACCGATTATGGAGTTTTAAGGTTATTCATGTCCAGTAGATGAAAGGAAAAGGTAATGTTGGTAATAAATTGCCACACCGAGGATCCTCAGTCATTCTTTCTGAAGGCATCAGAGCAGCTAACACATTTCTAACATACTGAAAATCCAACCACCAAACTAAAACAGAAGCCAGGTGTTTTCTTCCAAGGCAAAAAGTTATGGATTATGGATTTAGCAGGGTCCGGGCTCGTAAGTCCGGTTCTTTCAGGCTTTCTGTTATGGTCAAGAAGCAAACATCTTATTTCGTTATTTTCCTCTCAAGCTTTCCTGTCCAGCAGGCCATCCACCACCTAGCTGAAACGGCAAATTTCCTCCTTCACATATTGCAATTAAGTTGCACAATCACGGCACATACCGTCAACTACAGCTTTCCATCGAAATCCTCCTTCTGTTAAAAGCCACATTACGAAAAGAACAAGCCAGGCCAGTTTAAAACGGCACATGTGGGTTTGTAGATCCAGATGAACTCCTTAACTGTTCCTTTCCTTAGGCTTCCTCCTCCCAGTTTTCTCTGCAGGAGAATCTCCAAATCTCACATGAGTGACGTTTATATCACACTCATTAAAACTAGTTTGTCATCTTTGGTGCTTTGAAACTCTGTGGCATCTTTCCAGTTATTTTAAAAGGGCAAATAATAGAAAGACCAGGACCTCAAAGTTGCACCAAGTTCAATCAGTTTAATGTCAAAGTGCTCAAAGACTTTCTTAGTTTTAACTTAATGAGTAAATATGGGAATGTCAGTGTGCAGCAGACTAAAAAAGCCATTTATACTCTGACGCTGCCCGTTTCAGTCAGTGACGCACACACTGTCAGTTTGGCTGATTATTTTTTCATGACTCTCTACAGCTCACCTCAGACAGTGTATGTTAAGAACAGCTTAAAGTCTGCTTTAGCATCTAAAAACGAGAGAAAGAACAATGTTTTTGCACTGCAGCCAGACAGCAGCATCGCCACTAGCTGTGATGATGAAGCTCATCGTTAATGCCAACAAGAACAAGTGCTGCTGTGAGACGTCACTTAAATCTGTTAAGCTTTGTTGGGCCAAGTATAAATGCAAACCAAAGGGCGACTGGAGAAAGTCTTAATCTGGAAAATAATAGAAGCAAAACCCGGAAAAGAACAGGAAATCAATATCTTTATTTATTTATAACCCACTAGGGTTAAAAAAATGAATCCAGTGCTGAAGTACCAAAACCAACAGATGCTATCCCGGACTCTCATGTTAAAATGCCCGGCTTTAACTGTGAGAATAACCCATGAGTTTTGATCTCTATTGCTAATTTCACCCTTTAAGACGACTGTACAGGGGGTGATTTTTATCATAACTGATCCACTTAAATACTGATAATCCCTGAAGTTGGGGTGGTAGCCACTTCACTCTCTGGTAACAGAATACCAATGACAGTGATAATGATGATGATTCTATGAATTTCTTTCGTAGAGAAGTGGCATTCCCTTTCTTAACCTTTTAACACCCAACATATTGAATATTACTACCAATCTGAATGTTACTGGTTCGAACCCTGGCTCCTCTAATCTGCACAAAAGCCCTATATCAGTAACTGTCCATTTAAATTTTAGGTAACAGACTCATTATGAGGAGCTCATGGAGAGATGCAAACTATACAAATTATTATGTATTCAAATACCAACCATATCAAGGAAAGAGTTCAGTTACAGTCCACTCATCCAAAGGCCGATGCTCCATTTCTGGATGCCTCATTAAGAATGCTCTTCTGCATTTTAAACTCACACGCAGCAAAGTCTCTAACATACTTAAAAGAGCCGAGTACACCAAGATGTTGGCAGCAGTTCAAACCAGAGCCGTGGTGATACAACTCATCCTGCATAGTAGCCTTCAAAGGTGTCCACACATTCTGAATGCGTTGGCACACAACAACATGCAAACACCCCCCGACCGTGAATTACATAAGAACTGGCAGGTGAGTGGGGCAGAGACTCCACGGAAATAACTATGACTTTATTTACACACTGCGGAGCGTGTTTCACCAAGGCAGCAGGTCACACTTTGTTTTCATTGTGGCTTGTTCCAAATGGAATCAGCATTTTAATGCTAAAAACAATAGCGTTTATACTTATTCGTCTGAATCAACTAATCACTCAAACATCCATTTTTTAAAAAGAATATATTTTCAAGTTGATGTTGTTAAATAAACTTTGATGTGACCAGATTTCCTCAGTGCAGCATTTCAGGAGACTATAGCTTGCAGAATTATTAATCGTCACTTACTGGTTACCACAGAGAACAGGGCAGCCACACATCTTTACAACTTGCAAGACCACCTGAATTCTGATGTAAACCACCCCCCTGTGAGCGTTTCTATACTTCAGACCAATATCCTGTTCATTTCTTCATACAGACTAGGTACTTTCAAATCATTTGCGTACAGCTCAGCTTACTGACCATCACGTGACTCTAGACAAAAGCAAATATAATAAAAACAAATGCCAGAGGCAGACTTTGAGGCCACTTATGTTGCAGAGCTAGGTTGGATTCTTTCAGCAATTTTGCAATAGAAATTGAGACACCTTACATAACAATCACAACAACACCAACATGAACAGATGTAGATCATGTCTTCAAATTGCTTGCACTGTCAGTCCAAAATGAAAAAAAAAGAAAAAAGAAATTTGAATAATCTATAAGAAAAATAACCCATAAATCCATAAAACTGGAAGCTTTGCCTAAATAAATACTGATTTTTGCTCTTGTACATATGACAGTGTGGCAGAGTGCTGAACAAATACTCCACAACTTCTGAGCAGAAACCAGGCCACACAGGACCACATTAATGCAAGACTACACCGAATAATGATTTTCATTATCAATGAATCTGCTGATTAATTGGTGACGTTCAACTCACCTCGGAACAGTAACAATTTTCTGCAAAAAAAAAAAAAAAAGTTATATTTCAAATGTAGATGGAGAGCTGAAATTGTTATTCAAAAATATCAGCAGATAAACATTTAATGTTCAAACATTTTTTTTGTCCAGACAACAACTCAAAAGCCCCAAAACAGCGAATGTGCAACAATATATAACAAAAACAATAGGAGAGAGGCCGGAATCAGCTAAAACGTAACAATCCAACAACAGCAATCATCACAATGTGCACAATTATTTCTTCACAGTAGAAACATTTAGCTACACCATGTAGTGTTACATTACTGCAGGACTACAACGGGCACAAAGGCAAACAGCTACTTTGATTAATCTCTTAATAATCACACAATTGACCAGAACCCGTGAAGCTGCAAGTGTTCCTGACCACATGCAGTTTTTAGAAAATGGCACAGCTGTTGTAATTTTCCCTCTGTACACCAACACAGTGGGTTATCAAACAATCTAGAAGTGATTGAAGTGCCGACTGTCAGCTTTAATTTAAGAGGAGTGTTACGATAATAGTTTACAAATTACATTTGGGTTTTTTCAGAGTAACTGGAATCATTTTAAACATCAGGATCGTTTTTAACTGTTGCATGGAAATCATTTTAATTTTGACGTTTTATTGATAATTCAGGTATTTCAAAATAACAGGAACATTGTGGGGAAAGAAAAATCACACTTTTTTACAGTGTAGGACCAGTGAACATGTACTCACTGTCCACATATTTATGGATCTCACTCTATTTCTGACTGAGCTGTCACCACAGCCCACTGTAATGAGGCAGGCAGCATGCTGTCCTCACTTGAAGAGATTGAAAACTAAAACGTTGGACAGGCTGAGCCAAATTTAAGTAGACAGCTAAATGCATGTTCTAACAGAGTGGAAAACCTGGCAGTGAATCGGCTTCATGTGATATGATTAATGAGGGAAAAGCCGTGTGCGTGTGTGTGAAACCAACACAGGACCTCTTTGATGGGTGCTGCATTTGTGTGTTAGCTAATCCACACCGTGTTACTCACACACCCGGCATCACTGCTGGTGTGTGTGTGTGTCTATTCACTGTCGGCTTAGCCCACTCAATCCCTAATCCAGCAGCACAGAGAGGGAGAGACGAAGGCAGGGAGATAGATCTGTGTACCTACATGTGAAAAGTCTTGATAATTTTCTCTCTTCTTATCAACTTTAAGCGCCATTTATTCATTCATACGGCAAAAAGACGGAAGCAGATTCCACCAGTTGCCCTGACAACAGACGCAACCGATTATAGCCGGCCTCGCACCTCGCCAGTGAAGCGAGTCAAAGGCGAAAACCATCATTCAGCTCTCATTCAGCAACACTCACCCCTCCCATTTTCTTCTCTCTCTCTCTCAATGGCCAAACAATGGCCTGGGCTCAGCACGGATCATCACTGCGATTTATGGTGCTAACGGGACACTTTGTGTGTCTGCTGGTCATAAAAGCAGGCTTTCAGAAAAAAAACCCAAAAAAAACCAAAAACCCACAGGTCTCAGAGCTAGAGCAACAAAAATACAAGGTCTGGTCAGAGCTTTTGCATTAAATCAGGTGCTATGACCAGCAGGGAAAAATCCATAAACACTCAAGAACAACAACTCATACCCTCTATTGTCTATTTCAGAGAATAAGATTACATCTGTCGCAGTAGTTGAAGCAGGAACAATCTTGCAGACAGAGAAAAAGTGGTGTTTATAGCACTTCTGCCAGCATATTACAACCTGTAGGATCACCTAAGCATGTGGGATAAACAAACGTTATAACATCTGCTGCTTTCCCTTGTAAAGAATGGAAATAAAATCCCTGTTGTCTATCTCTCTCTCTAGATACCCGCTGTGTATGCAGAGATGTACCTGGGCCAACACACCTCTGCTATTCCCTCAGTGCAATTAATGTTACAGCAGACCGAGAGACCATTGTGCTGAAACTGGAGAAGGAGCTAAATAACTTTGAGGACACCTGTGACTGCTACCAGATCAGACACGTCAGCGTGAAAGTATGAATAAAAGTAAAAGGAGGAAAACAAATTGCAGTGAGCGCTCAACGCTACAGAGATGGCTCACATTTTTTATTATTAAAGCGGTGGCAACAGTCTGTCACACACTCAGGGAGTTCTTTTTATGGTTTAATAAAGAGAAACAAGTGAGAAGACAATAATAATGTATGGATTCAATCACTCAGGCTGGAGAACTTCAGGAGAATAAATATAAAAATATATATTTTGTTCCGTTATGTGTCAGCCAGCAGATATTGAGCTAAATCCCCAGAGATGGATCTAACGAATGCCACGCTCGTTACAGCTGACTGATTTATGGAATCTTTTTCTATTAATCAATTTTTTTTTTTAAATGCGGAAGGCTGCTGCTACAGGTTGGTGTAGAATCAGCAGTAATGTGGCTACTGGACCAGACAGTTGAGGTGAAAGCATTCGATTTAAAGGTTCATCTACATTCCAGCCCTCTCCTACGGTCATGAGCTGTGGGCAGTGACCGAAAGAATGAGATTGCTTGGCTCTGTGACAAGGTGAAGAGTTTAGTCATCCACAGGGAGCTTGGACTGGAGCCATTGCTCCCTAGCATCAGAATAAATCAGCTGAGGTGCTTTGGCCATCTGATTAGGATGCCCCCAGAGTGACTTCCTTTGGAGGTTTCTGAGGCACATCCACCTGGGAGAAGACCCCAGAGCAGACCCAGAACTGGGACAAGGGTTTTAATTAATTATTATTTAATTAATTAATATCCTGCTTATGCTGATTTAACCATGATCCCACTGCGATAAGTGGAAGATGAATGGATGTAGTCCTAAAGCCAAAGATAGTATAGCAAAGTAAAAAAAGAAAATGCTTGCTAGGTGTCTGTGATAAACGACGCAACCATTAGCTGATTAATTGGTTAGTTGGTCCCTGGAGAATACATCTTGATTAAACTGATTAAATAAAAGTTACTTTTTTATTAAAATTGTCCATTTCAGTCACTAAATAATCATAATTTCATCATTTCTTCAACTATTAGAAAATATGATTGACTTATTGTATTCTATAAACCATTTCCTGCTATCTTTTTTTAGGTCAAACCAACAAATTATAGGCTACAATGGTAAATATTAAACGTAAACATTGGTTGCTCCCTTGACCTGATTTCTGTCCATCAGATTTAAGACTTAAACAATAAAAACTGTACTCCAAGGAATATGTACAAGTCTTGAGAATGACTGGAAACATTCAAATGAAGAAAAAACTGCATGTTAAAAAGGATATATTTATCATTAAATCTGGCGTAAACTATCTTTTCTTTGGTGTGCAGTCATCCAGCACTCAAGGGAAAGGTCTACGCATGACGCATTTCCAAACCAAAATAAACCAAATGCATGAACAAACTTGATTTAACTGTTGGCAGACCTGTCATATTTTTAGCAATAGTAAATAAATACCTGCTGTGCCTGTGCCAAAAAATGTGGAGTTAAACCTTGAGGAAGACAATCCCCTTCTCTTTGCAGACACGAGAAAAAGAAGACTTGTAAACAAACGCTGCCTACAGGGAATACTGTCAGGAGCTCGGAGAAGGAAACACACCTTATCCCCTTCCTCTGGATCAAAGACACAAACGTCCAACATGAAGAGGAAGAAATATCTCCCTTTGAAAGTGATCTTGTGAGCAAAAGCTACTTGATGCAATAATCATAAACCTCTGTGCTTTTTCTTCTTGCTGTATTACAGTTAGACGTTAAACTGTGAAAAGATAAATCCAAAAATTTAAGTCAAGTGACCAAAGAGTAAAGAAATATTTAAATCTAAAAACAAAAAGTCGAAAAGACAAAATTATCCGTGCAAATACTAGTGACGCAGGCGAAGAAGGAAAGGTGTTATTGAGGGAAATTGTGCAAGCTTCAGTGTTCAGACACTATACTCTTCAGCTACTAAGTGGAAAAATGTGCTTGAGGAAAGTGAATGAATATAACCTGTTAAGGAGCCTTAGGGAAAGGCTGTAAACTATGTCTGCGCCAGGCTGGATGTGAGGCATCGCTGGAAAGATCCTCAGTCGACCACAAGTGTCCCCCGAGTGTTGTCAAATATAGGATAACAAGCGAGGATGTGGCGGTTTGCCTCCGGTCGCTGAACAGCTCACGAAAGGTGTCATGGGCTGAAAAATGCCTCGGTGTACCGGTGTACCACAGAGACGAGGTCCACAGTTGTGTATATGGGTGTCAGCTGGCCCCCAAATAAGAAAAAAAATGGTGTTACCATTTTTTAGCTCTTTAACCAATCAAATTAAACCAAACTGAATAAGAAAACAGTGTCGCCTCTACACCTGTGAAAGTCATGGCTGTATAAAAGGCGAAGAAACTCATTTTATGTTAACAAGTGGCAACTTTGTGGGGCCGAAAAACAAAGCAAGGCAATCACCAAACACTCCGATTTTACAATGTTTAACTTTAGAGCAGGACAAAACATGTTTACGGCCCTCTACAAAAAAATTTGCTTGGACCTGTATGCATTGAGCCCTCCTTCATAACTACTCTACTGTGAGTGAATTTTTTTTAATCCATTCTCATCCATTTGGATACTAGCAAGGTTGTATCAGCAGAGCAAGCCATAGCCAACCAGCATCTGCAGGAGAGTGATCTCACAAAAAACTCTTCTGTGAGGTACAAGTCACCAAGAAGTCTGAGCGTCAGTTTTGGTGAGTACTCAGTCATCTTGTTAGACTGTCTACCAAAAATACTCACTACACAAATTCTACTCACACTACATTAAAATTAAACCCATCTGCCACATTCTAGCAGACCTGCAAGGTGTATTTACTTTCTGCACAGACAACAAGACCAGTTAAATGCTCGGCAAATGATTTTGCTCTCTTAGCTGCTGTTCAGTCGAGCCATTTGTGCCGCTTTTTCAATGTGTATGGAAATCATTTGGCAAAGTTGGAAAAATATTTATAAATCTGATCTTCCCAAATCCTAACTCATAAGCAAAGCATCTTAAAACAAACCCTTCTTTCAGACTGTGCTAAACCCAAACACAAGCTATGAAATGGTACGAAGGTATTCGGTTGCATTCAAACCACACATCTAAATATTGTCAATAACATGGCGACAATGACTTTGAGGCTTCAAATGCAGGGTGGGTGTAGTCATTGTGGCCACAACCAGCTTTCACATACAGTCTATGGCTGTCACACAGATCTTAGCATACAAGTCAGCTTGATGTTTTTGTAAAGGACTTCACAAACTGAATCATGGAGGAATGTTTTTTCATGTCATGACATGTAGTCACAGGTTAAGGATTAGGAGGATTAGCACTGCAATCAAGTCAGTGCGGCACTGTATGGTCATTTTACCCTCCCTCTGACAGGATGCCCCTGTCATTGAGGAATTTAAATGCACTTCCGAACAACAATAATTTCCGTTTAGGTTCTTATCTACACCACGAGATTTGTATATAATGGCAACACGTAATGACTTTACCTGAAATCAGTAAAACTGCAGACAGACCTGACAAACCTGCTCCACCACTAACTTCGTCTGTGGGCATGTATACTCTATCCTATTCCTTTAAAAACTGTCAACATTATGTGTCCAGATAATAAAACAATGCTGAAAGGATTTAAAACAGGGGTGTCAAACCCACACTTTGGAGGCTAGAATTGAGCTGCCGAAGGGTTCGGTGCAGCCACTTTAATATTTAAAGAAAAATGCACTAATTTCCTGCAAAAGGATGGAAAATTAAAAGTATTTTTACATCTCAGACAAGCTGCTTGAATAATAAAGATTTAAAATACTATAAGTGAAGATTCTGTGACTTTTTACTGTGCACTAATAATTGCCATGACCATGTAATTACAGCCGACTCAATGAATGTATATTAGTGAGACAGATTGATGACATCTCAGGTAGTTCTACCCGAGGCTTGCTCATTTCCTTTAATAGGAAATATTACCTTCTGTTGTTCCGACTTTGCTGCTAGTCCAATTTTAATTTCAGTAAGGTTTCCAGTAACTATTGAAACAAGACTAACCTGATTAAACAGTTACAGTTCAATCATTCTCTCTTTCGGCCTCCAGGTTGCAGAAAACAGAAATCAACCTAACTGAACAGATATGTTTCTTCTTCGTTTCCAAAGTTTGTGAGTAATCATGTTAAATAATCAAGATCTCACTATTGATCAAAATAACTGACGATTGATGTGAAGAACATGTGAACATATTTTATTTAACAGCGATAATCCCAAATTCCCCTCTAAGCTAAAGAAGGATACTTCTTTTTATCCCAATAACCCTTAAAGTGACTGATTTCAGATCAAATGCTGTTTTGAGTATTAATCACCTGCCTTTCCTGTCTCTTTAGAGGCTACAGGCTTCATATCAGACTCATAAATAATGGAGAAGAACATGGAAAAAAAAGGCTCAGAATCTCCTTTCTTGTCTGTGAAGGTTCTCAGTCATCCAGGTCATCGTAGTCAAAGGAGCTTGCAAAGAAAAGCGTCTGGACTTCTTTAAGTTGCCTTTCTTCCATATTCACACACTTATTACGAGTCTACATTGAAGCTGTACTGACTTTCATCATATTCCACAAAAATCTACCGTGTGACTCTCTAGTGACTGAGTTTTCCAGCTGGGCCAGATTTTTTAGAAATGTTTTACAGTTTTGGCTTTTGGATAGGGTAGATAACATTAAGGGTAAAGACTCAGGGAGTATTACATTGCATGAGATGTTTCAGGCTATAATGCAGAGAAAAGAAAGCATGTGGGTTAGATCCTATTTCTGCTTAACTGCTTTTTGTTTTTCCAGCAGTTTGGCGCACGCCTTATTGCCAGATTGTGATGATTATTAAAAGGTAAAAGCTGGTAAAAGCAGGCAGTCTTGATAATTATAGGCCTATAGCTTCACCCAGCAGACTTCAAGACGGTTGTGTGTAGCTACAAGACGTAAAACTTTAAAAGCAACATGAAGAAATCCAATGCATGCTGAATGCTTCTGAAAATCTTTGTGGGTTTACTGAGTATGATTTAGAATCCCACGCTACCAGTTCCAGCTGAGGAAACGCTGGTACAGATGTGTTTCGATTTAAATTCATAAGTATGAATTCATAAGAGGCCATCAAAACAATGGATAAAATAAATAAAAACTTCAGCTTCCAATTTAGCTGATCTCTCTATAAGACATATACAGATATTTTGACAGTAGTTTCTTTAGATCCTGGTGATAGTTTAAATCAAAAACAAAAAACAAAAACAGGAATGTATCTTTTTTACACAAGTTATTATGTAGGGCTTTAACTAGTATGGACCTATTTGAGTACAAATTGAACTGTATGTGAGTTTGACACCCCTACAATAAACGAAAGGTTTCATCTACTCAAGCATAAAATACATTTGTGTTTATCAAATAGCCATAAACAACGGAAAATTGACAGACTAGTTTTCCCACTGGTATGCATCATGTCTGGATCAATAAAAACATCCTGTAGTGGAGTCAAAATTGCTTTAAAATTTTATTACAATAAGCTCCGTTCATCTGAACCAAACTCCATTAAGAAATCTGTCAATTTAACGCTCCCTAACATATCGTCAATCTGATCAATAATCAATTTTTTAAAAAGGTAAACATTTCGGAAAATAATCGATTAAAGTATCAGACTAGTGCCGAATTCAAGAAAAGCTCCAAGTGTTAAATAATGAGTGTGTAAATGTTTTGTTTATGTACAGGATACACACAAATTCCAACAAGCAGGGGAAAAAACGGGATTTTCTAAATGAAGTGTGACAAGGCACGTGAACACAATACATGACGGGACTAGTCGGCGAAAAGCAGACTGACAGCTGTTGGGAAGAGGAGGAACGCCAATTCATCCCAGTGACAGAAACTCGACGGTTATAAATAACTTATAAACTCTGGGGTGGAGATTTAGGCGGTCAGACAGCAAATCCGACAGTTTCACAGACGTTAGCTCGCTAACTGATTTCGTATTAGCAGAAAGGACATATTTACCATTTTACCGCCGCTGATTTGAGCGTATCCCTACTTCCAAACTTTTCTCCCCAGCAGCAGAGCCAGCTCCGGACATAATCTTCGGGCTCACACTGGCTCCCCTGTGCCGTTTCTCTCCGTGTGAAAATTAACCGTTAACACCGTCTGTGAACCACATGCCATCGGGGTTCCCTCGTCCACTTGATGCTGCTGCTGCTGGAGGCCGACCAACGGCTACAAGCAACGGTGTGGTCCCCTCTCCTAACCAGCCCGCCGCGATAATCTTCCTAAAACCGGCGAGCAGTGGACACACAGCGTGTAACTACGCCCCGCCCACATTTTTACACAGAGGGAGGGGCTGGGAGGCATATCGAATACTCCCACTCTTATTAATTTATAATCCGAAAAAGTGGGCCTCCTTGGTCTACCAGTGAGATCTGCTGGCTCTTTTTTTTTACTCTCAACAATATCTTTATCAATATTTAATCATAATTAATATCAAGCATAACACAGTCCCAAAAGGAAATAAAGAAAAGTTTTCCTCTTATTCTGGGCTCCTTTATCTAATGGAAATTCTGGCCCAGGAAAACTAGGCCATGGGTCATCAAGTTACAAACAGGCTGCAGGGCACAAATGTTTGATGAAGCCTTTTTTAAAACATAAATAGTTAAAATCCTTCAGACTTTCCCTTATTCATTGGAGATGTTGTCAACCGGCTATTGAGCATGAGAGTGGTCACATGACTCAAAATCATCAGGACTTCCTCCTAATCATCCAACCACATCCAGTAGATTAGTGTCCTTCCCTCAGCCTGCTTCTGTTGGAGATCTCTTCCCGTTACAAAGGAGTTCTTGCTCCCCAGTGTCACCAAGTGCTTTCTCATGGCAAATCAGCTAATTCGAGGGATTTTGTCCCTTTTGAAGTCGTACTCACAGTTGCAGCAACTTGAGAACCCATTTCGGTGTCACATTAAATGATAAAGATTTTTTTCCTTAAAATGTATCATTTTTATGATATCAACATAGTGTTTTTGATCATTTATACGGTAGGTCTATGTGACAATTATGCTTGTAAACAAATTTTATGGTGAGCTCAGATAAACTTTCCTCCTTCAGCAGATAAATATGTGAAACCCATGACAGAGAGCAACAATCCACAGTAGGAAAATCTACATAAAACATAATTTTGACAGGACGATAAGGGGGCTTTATTCTAAATATAAGCATAACAACAACATACCGATGCAGTTTAATGCACAATATGCAGCAGATCTGCCACATATTCATCAGTCAATATTCATCATCAATCTTCATAGGAAGATTACAATGTGAGTTCTGTATATATACTGTATACAGTATATAATCCAGACCAGCACCACAGCGGCACTAACTTCAATAGTTAATGCACTGTATATTCAAATGATTAACCCTGTCAAGGTAGAAATTAGGGTTGAGCTGTTAGATTGATGGGATTAATCTTTTCTTTTTCTTGCCAGTAAAACTGACGTCAGAATGAATCCTCTCCAGATCTGTTTGAAAATATAGAAAACTCCTCTGCTGTGACTAATAGCATGTGTCTGATTTAGTGTTTTACATAAAATGGTTGAAATAACCCATCTGAGCCTCCGTTCCGTATGGAAACCCTACAAATCTATGCAAATATTCTTCAAATGACCAAACAGACTTTATTAATGGTGCATGTGAAGCGTATTTGAGTTATCGCTGGTAATGTACTTGTAGAATACATTACATTGTGAGAGACTGATTGCATATGAGTGTAAAATTATCAGAAAAAATAAGTTTCTATGCTGCTCGGTCCTTTCACACTAATAGAAGTTTCCAGTGCAGGATATTCTTACCCTTTGTGAATTTGCCACCTTTAACATGACCTGTGTTTTGCCAAAGTTCTTGTTTACACCTAGTGGAAACACAGTCACATGGATAATGTGATAGACATGACACCGGTTAAATGAATTACTCCTCAAAGGTCTTGGGATTGATTCATGAATGATTTAAAGGCACAGCAGCTCCAGTCTGGCCCCAATGATAAAGAAACCAATTAGGATGATCCGTGGCCTTGTCATGTGATCTGAGCCTACTGATAGTTTTCTGTCAAAGCGGACATTAAGAATTAATCCCTGCAATGTAAGTCCTCTGGCTGGCACTCGACCTCGCCCTGGACCTCCAATCTGGTGAAAAACACACCAGTATCCTTGCGGCGTCCCACTCTTCTGTCATTCTTTATCACTTTCTTCTCCCTTATGCGCACATGGACCTGAAGCCTAGTTTATGAGGATGCTGGGTGAGTCAGCGGGCTGTTAATCACCATGACAAGTGTGTGTGCTGACAGGTTGGACGCCGTGAGGTTCGGTGATTCAGCCTGCAGGGGAGAACACAGCACCTGGCACTGAGGCAGCCTGCAGGCCACGAGCCCCCGTACTGAGGTGCAATGTGTTCCAAACAAATCACATCGCCTTATTTCCACAAGCGTGCACGTGCATCTTGGGGTCGTCATTGTATAGCTTCAGGATGAATCAATCCTGATGCACTTCCACTCCATTTCCCCTGAGTATTGACATACAAAATCCATTTGTGTGAAAAAGAGATAGCAGGCAGAGTTAATTGTGACATTTAATTAGGCACAGATTGGTGGCCTGTTTGTACTTTCGAATTCATTTGATTCAGGGCAAGCTTTATCTACAAGCTCACAAGCCTTTAAATACCATTAAGAGCAGACCTAATGGATATGTCCAAACTTGTGACACTTGCAAGACTGTAACAGAAAAACAGGTTAAGGAAGTGTTTCGATTTACTGCAGGAAAACCTCAAATGTATCCACATGGACACACGCATGCACTCCGTCTTTATCTAAATATCTCCTTTGACTAGTGAGTAATAGAGCTACAAATCCAGTTATGTTTCCAAACCAGAGTCAGGTTACATCATTTTTTAAAACTCCAGCATGTAAACCCCAAAGTTTCATATCATAAAATGATGCAAAACGTATTTTTGTGTCAAGGAAGCAAATATTTACATAATTTCTGCTGTTAATCACAAGATGCCATTGTTCTCTTCCCCCTCGAGCACTGGTCTTCCTGCTTCACTTCCTGCCTCCATCTCAGCTGGGGTATAACTTTAACCTCTGATGTACCAGAAACCTCCGGTACACTGATAACAGTCTGCGCTGTTTACTGGAGATGAGTCTTTGGATTGCTTGGGTGAAGCAGGTTCCAGTGAGGCTTTTCAGGAACTGACTGAGGTCAGAAAATGATGCAGCCGCTCTGGAATGTTTAGCCGATGTGGTCGTAAAGTTCTAGTATTCTCTTGAAACCATTGTCTGTAGAAACCATGCGCAACCTGACAGCTCGCCCAAAATGTCTATCGCCCCCTGGTGACTGGCTGCAGTAAAGGTCATAAACCATGCCCCTTTTAAAGATGCCTACTGGCATTTACATCAGTCATCACATTGATTTGGGTTCAAGGGGTCATTTTTCCTCTCAGTTCGTTTTTAATTAGTAACTTGGTGCTCTAAAATTGGGGTATAGCTTCATGATGAGTGGCAGCTGCAGTAATGGAAAAACTTGCACATTTTTATTCAGCATTTCCAGACAGAGTAGGGTCACTGAAGGAGATCACAGCTGTCTGTTTCAAACTGAGAGTGTGAGTTGTTCTCTAGCAAACTGGACTAACCAGTACAAGGGCCTGAGGTACTGCTGCACTTTTATGTTAAGTTAAATATGGGATTTCTAAGCTAATCAATAAATTAACATCCTTAGCTAGCTAGCTAAGGCAGTCATTGGCTGAAACCCTGAAGGGATCAGAAGTGAAACATGAGAGGAATTAAAGAAGATAGGGTCATAATTTTCACATTTGAAGCATCACTACATAGCTTGTGCGGAAAGTGGAAACAGGGGCCTCTGTGGCCACAGTCGGTAATTACAGGATTCTGGAGAAGTAATTTCCTGTGCAATCCTACCATTACATATTACAGCTATGTCAGATGCCTTTTGAGGTTTTCCCTAACGTTTTCTGGTTGTTAAATGTGATCAGATTTGAATCTGTGATCAGTGATCAGATTTAAAGTCCACATTAGGAGGTAGGATAAGTCCTGGGTGTATCAGGTAAAGGAACCTGGTTTACATTGCCTTTGGACTTTTGGATTTAATACTCATTTTTTAATTTTTCCTTCTCACCTTTTTGGTTTGGATGGCCATTCAGAAGAACAACCATCCGGACTGCAGAGGCAGCAGAGAGATACATTCCAGAGCATTCATCGAATGTATCTTTCATCATCGGTTAGGAAAAGCTTGTGGATTGGCTTAAGATATGCCTAAATGGCAAAACTACACTACTAAGAAAGGGTACAATGCTTTTAACTGCAACAAACATAGAATGATCATTTCAGCTCAAACCAGAAATATAAGGTTGCTTTCAACTCATTGCATATTGTAGTTAGTCAGGATCCATTGGCATCACATTTTATTTCACTGGGCAGTGCTTCAGTGCAACTCTTTAACATAAGGGTCTTCACATCTAAAATAGATTACATTACAGTTAAATCCCTTCTTGCTTTATAACTATTGTAACTGTAGTAAAGACTAAGTAAAGATGAAAAAGTTGCAGCAGAAGGTGAAAGTTTACCATGTATTTTGTGTATTTTGAACCAAACCATATCATTTAATATACCTAACCACATAGTTTTGGTCCCTAACCACACAGGAACTCAAAAAGTTGAAATATTGTTGTGCTAGACAGGTCAGAAACTCTTGTCCTGTGGGTGGAAGTACTGTGATCATTGTCACCGTCATACTTTCTTACGGAGACTTTGAATTTGCTTTTTAATACTTGTGGAGAACCACCCTACATGTCAAAATAATAAAATGTGTGATGCCAAGAGAATCTGACCCATCTACAGTACGTGATAAACTGAGAATAAGAATATGTCTCTATTCTACTTTCCACAGCAACAGTCAGCTCGGTGTTACGTGTGCTTCAGCTGAATGATATTCATTAGTTTACCCACTGTTAGTACTTATTCACCCCCAATAACTCAAGGGCATTTAATCACTGTCACAAGAAGCAATATAAGAAAGATGCAACTCCCACTGAAAACTGCCACGTCAACACAATACAAGAAAATCAACACTATCATGAAAACGAAGGTCTACCACAACATCTTACTGCAACATGAAATCCCTTGAGCCCTGAACCTGTCACAGCGCGGTGCGCTGGTGTGTTAGTTAGAGCAGGCCAAGAGCAGACAAAGGCAAGGAGACGTGACATGACTTAACAAAAGGCGAGCCTTTATTATGGCTGATGACAGAAGGCAAAAACAAAAGCTAAGACAAGTGCAGGCAAGACAACTAAACTGGAAAACAGACTAAGAAAAACCCATGAAACTGAGATAAAGCTATGAAACTTCAAGAACTAATTCTGTGACTGTGAGAACTGTGCCGACTATGACGAGGCATCACTGGGAAGGTTACACAGATGACGTGACACAGACTGAATGAAACACAGAGACTAAATACACATAAGGGATGATCAAGGGAAGTGGCCACACATGGGAGCACAGCTGACACACATGAAACTAATGACAGGACAGGGGAAGTGAATCTAAATACAATGAACAAAGAACAGAGGACTCTTTCAAAATAAAACAGGAAACATGATGAGACAGACCAAACAACATGGGATGACAACATGAGACATGGAACACAAAGGGCAAATGAGACTAAGATCCAGTGGAAGGAGAAATGAGGAGATCCAATAAACAGAACTAAGGCTGAACAACTTAGGGGTTTAAGAGAGCTAGATGAGCTTAACCCAAACAATAAATGACAAAACACAAAGACTCAAGTTCTAACTGACAATGCAAAAGCAACTTAAAATTTTCCCATACTAAAAACAGAAATACACAATATATAATGAACTCAAAATGCTGGGTCACAGACCCAGCCATGACAGAACCCAATTGGTCTCGGGTTCATTTACCAACAAGACAATGACCCAATTATACAAGCCTTTGGGAACAGCTAGAAAGTATCTAGAGTTTAATATCAAAATAGAAACTATTGAAATGCCCATAAAAACTGCTGTTATCAAAGCCAAAGGAGGCCACACAAAATGTTAAATGTTAGTTGGTTAATGTGTTTTACTAAGAATCATTTAGCTTTTCTGGTATAGCAATTCTGGTATGCTCTACCAGAGAAGAGCAGCACATCCTGATAGTCTTGTCAGTGTTTTGAAATTTGGTTTTCAACCCTGTACCACACTGGTGACTTGACTGACGTTAATGCTAGCACAGTATGTCACTCGATCCCTGTATAAACGCCTCCAGCGTTAATGCCCATTACTTCAATGCCAGTAAAATTGACGTCAGAGCTAATATCAGTTCCCATACCTCACTGTCATGTAACCTCCGTCATACAATGAGCGTATGAGAATGTGACAGACGGAGGGAGAAAGCGAGAGAGGAAACTGGGAGTTAAGTGACACACAGCTGTCCTGATTCGGCCTGATTATTGCTGCGTCTCTGAGTCAAACAGGAAGGGAAACTTTCCGCAGAGGAGACTGAGAGCTCTCAAACGTGACTCTGTGGGAAGAAACGTCTATTTGCTTCTCCATTTCCTTTGTTCCTCAAAAGATATCGCTGACATACAGAGACACACACTTTTATATACTCTCAAATCACATAATGTTTCAAAAAATGTATTTTTCAACACCAAAGAGAAATGAAGCATGTGAGTATCATGCCAACTAACTGATACCATATCTCCCAGAGCTCCAGGAATAAAGACATTAAGTGGAGAGGATTTCATTAAGATCTTGAATAATTCACAGCTATGATTCCCATCTAATGTCTGGTATCGCTATTACGTAGAACAGCTAATGTGTTCATAACTGTCAGATGGGAATGTGGCTACATCCAGACGAGCAGAGGCAGGAAGCTGCAGGCCACTGCTGTGTGCATCACTTATCTTTCCTCCAAGGTGTCAGGAGGATAAGGGGAGAGC